>NC_056737.1:1977264780-1977492280 GCF_019279795.1 Protopterus annectens
CTTCTCAGCAGAAGACTTCAGACTGGATAGTCAGTAGTAGGCGGCAATGGGTGACTAAGGAAACCAAACATAATATTAAGGTCAAACTGCAAAATAAGAAAGTTAGTGGTGAGTAACCTGTAAAGCAAGATGATTCTGTGATTAAATGTCTTCATTTGAGTTTCAAGTTTGATGCGTATGCTGCTGAGTCACTAAAATGCTCTTGTGTAATGTGCTTTGGGGAAAACCTCTGCTGCACAGATTGCAGTGTTGAAGAAATCATGAGTACATTAACCTAGTCTTCTCATGCTTCAGGTTGTAACAGCGGTAAAGAAGAAAACTTTGCAAATCAGTCAGGTAACACTAAATCGATGTATTAAATGGGCTTTAGAAAACGCTAGTTTAGTATCCAGAAATATAGTTTAGAGGAGAGTACTGTCATAGTTTAATGGAGTGATGGACAGGATTTGGTAAACATTTACAAGAAAGACTGGAGAGTTTCTCTAGAATAGGTTGACCCATATGGTTATCTAGCATTTATAAAGTTTTGGCACAGTAACTACAAATAAAAGAAAAAATCGTTATTCCTATCCCCCTCTCAAAAAACAGTTATCAAAACTGGGACCCAGTTTAGTATCCATAGTGACTGCAATGAGCTGTTGAACCATTGAAGAAAAATTAATTTAGCATGAGAATACAGTCTGTCATCTAGGTAAGTGGGGGGTCCCTTTAAGCCATGCCATCTCCCCATTGTATAGCCACTTGTACACAAGTACTGTGGGTGTTCGTAAGAGGCTGTAACTCACTTCTGTGTGTGGTATAAGCCTTCATGCAGCCCTAAGTTCCTTCTTGCAAGTAAATGTCACCTGTTTGGTCTCTGTCTCTTACAGGGAACATAATGGAAATGCATGCCCTCATGATGGACACCACAACAATACTACCTAGGGAAAAATGAGCAGGCAGCTTTTCATAATTGTCCCACTGTAAGCTGTATCTTCTATTGCCTGAGTTACCAATCACTCTCAGGTTACATGGGTTATAGTCATGGCTTCATCCCTCTATGATTGTAAAGCCAGTACTGTAGATAATGATTTGCTGTCCAAAAAGAAGATGAGTCTGTGGAAGTCAGTAAAGCCGAAGCTATCAGGTAACTGAAGAGTGAAGTTAATTTTATGAGATGGGAGGGATTCGACCCATGGTATCATCAGACTGTTAAGGAAAGCTGAAATGTGAAATGTATGACATTAGCAGGCAGGTAGCACACGGTGCCTAGAGTTACTATTTTGAGGATTTGGGGAAGAAGAAAAAACATGAAATCACATCCAAGGCATTTAACATGTTTTTGTTTATAACAGCATATACATGTTCACACATTCTATTTCATGACTAATAGTTATCCCCACATAAAGTGAATCACATAACAATCCGTATAAACAATGCACTTTGAACCACACATAAAACCCCATTTGGGGTATTCATTCTAGTAGTGTTTGTACAATATGCACTGGGTCCCTTATTGATGTAACTACATAAATTACAGGACTCATTTTACTTACTTTGAATATGTGACCAGCACTTATCTCAAAAATATTTTTTTATATATTCCAAACTTGTTTATTGATAAACCTATGGGAAATTCCAACTCTAGTAAAAAATAAAAACTTTCACTATAGTACCAAAAAGTTTCCATTTGTCTTTTATTGTATTCTTTATGACAAAATAATCTAAAGTATAAACCAGCCCCATTTCTGTAAACCATTCATTTTTCTTATTTTCTTTGCTGCCATCAGAAATCCAGCAGTGTCTGTTTCTAGGGCATGTTGAAAGAACAGTTTGAAAACATGTAGTCTAAGGACCAGGCCTTCAGAAATTATTGACTTTTAGCTCTCAACTGTCCAACTTTTTGCAGAATGTCCAGATTTTTGTCTCATATTTTTGGTCTGTTCCTCATAAGATTTGTGGTCTTCTGGCAATTCACTGGGATGATCTGTGGATTTGAAGTAATTAAATAATGACATACATTTGAGTTTCAGACATTATACCCTACAGGAAAATGCATGTTAACACAAATCATGTTATTCTAACAACTTTTTAAGTTTATAAGAGCAATATTTAAAAACTGTCCCTATTTTTGGACCCATGACCCCCATTATATCAGGCTTTGTCCAGATTTCTTGTGCTAAGAGGTTTGATACTAAAGCAGAATGGAGCCAGTACTAAGACAAAATGTATTCTGCCATCAAACCTGTTGTTTGTCCAATTAATTAGGTAGGGGTTCTATTTATATAGTTCAACTTGTGGGAAAGTGAGTTGAAAGCTTTAGCAAAGTATATGAAAACAAGGGCCTATATCACAAAATTGAAATTCCAAAATATCGAACACCATAAGCTTGAACTTGGAATTTCAAAATGTGATAACATAGAACACTCAGAATAGCAAATATTTTCCCAGGGAAAAATTTGATGTTCCAAGAAACATACACACAACACAAGCACACCAAAATAAATAATCCACACACATACACTTAACAAAACCCTACTTCTAACCCTACACTAAAAGGTACATACATTCCTATCTATCCACTAACCTTAACCCGCACCCTAACCTTAAGGTCTGTAACTATCGCACACTTACCCTAAGAAACTATACACAAACAAACTAAATAATACACACACATACACTTAACAAAACCCTACTTCTAACCCTACACTAAACCATACATACATTCCTATCTATCCACTAAACTTAACCCGCACCCTAACCCTAAGGTCTGTAACTATCACACACTTACCCTAAGAAACTATACACAAACTAATTAATACACACACATACACTTAAAACCCTACTGCTAACCCTACACTAAACCATACATACATTCCTACCTATCCACTTACCTTAACCCGCACCCTCACCCTAAGGTCCGTAACTATCGCACCACAGTGAAGGAAAAGCAAAGCCATGGAATGGCCCATCAAAATCTTGCCCTAGGTAAGAAATCAATGTTCTGCTGCTTCACTATTTTCAGCCTTCGATGTAGTGGTGTCGATATTATAACATTCAAAGTTTTGCAACTTCGATGTTATAATATAGACCTGAAAATAATACCAACAGATAATTCTTGATCAATAGCCAGGGTGACTTGGTCATAGAACTGGACAAAGTTTGTTAAAGTCGATCTCCCCCTGACTAAACGCATGTTGATATCAATCAGTCAAACTATTATAGTATGCAGGATTTGATATCAGTTGTAGGATGCATTTTATGTAGCATTTTCATAAAACTGAAATAAGATCAATAGATCTTCAGTTTGCAACTGTCAGTTTATCACACTTTTTTATAATAGGTAAAATAATATATTGTCTCCATAAAGGTGGAATTACATGGTCTTTTAACATTATATTAAATATTTGGCATAAAATATGTTTAATTATCTCCCTTATACCATTAATTATCCCTGCAGGAATGTGATCTGGCTCTGTAGATGTTTTAGTTCCTATTTTGTGTAAAACATTACATATTGAGTCCTTGGAGATAAATGAACACTGAAAGTTATGACTAGACAACAATCATTGTTGAATGGAGGAATGTGATCTGGTCCTGTAGATGTTTTAGTTCTTATTTTGTGTAAGAGGTTAGATATTGAGTCCTTGGAGATAAATGAACACTGAAAGTTATGACTAGACAACAATCATTGTTGAGTGTGTTTGCTATCACCAACAACATATACTGTATCTGAAAAGAAGAGATTAAATTCACCAGCCATTTGTTTGGGATATGTAAGTAGTTTACCCTTGGATGATATAGATGCAATTAAATTGGTTTCTTTGAACTATGATCAACATATTTAAAAATGTGTTTCTTGAATGAGACGGAAGGGGATATTTTAACTTCAAATGTGTATTTTTCTGCAATGTAGAAAACTTTCTGTTGATTTGATTTACTTTATTATTATTCTTTGTAGAAGATAGGATATTTTTGTATTTTTTGTAAACCCATTTCTGTTTCTTGTATAATTTACATAGATTGGTGTCTACCAAAATGGTACCTTGCTGTGTTTCTGATATAGCAGGAATGAGAACTCTCCTCCTTAAAGTGTTGTAGAATGTCCTGTTAATACTGAATAAGTACCAGCCTTCTGGATCAGTAAATTCGTGAACCAGAGAACCCTATTAATACAATCACATAGACTGGTGAAATGTATATACTGACATCATACCTTTTAGTAACATAAGGTAGTAATCATGTAATAAAGGAAATTTTGAGTGACAAGGAGTTATGGTCTGAATTACCCAAATGGAGGGTAACATGTACATCAGAAATTTTTTGTTCGCAGTTACTAAGAACTAAATCAAGAATATTATTGTAACATGTAGGTACATAAATTAATTGAGTCAAATCACAAAGTATAACATAGTCAAGGAAATCTTGTTTAGATCTTAACTTTGAAAAACAAGGTGTTCAATTGATCCCTGGATAATTAAAATTCCCAATTAGAATCAAGTCTTTGTGTTGTACAAAAAGATCTGAGAAATTAATGAAATCCCGATGCTTAGCACTTTCCATGGATAGCTGCCTGTGTGAAAAGTTAAGTCTTATTGTTTCCAAGGATAACTGTCCTACCAACCACTGCAGACTCCAAATATAAATTAATGGAAATTATACCATGACCCCCCCCATTAATATTCCAAAACGTGCACGCTGATTGGCCAGCATGCACGTTGTAAATTGACTTATACTAATGGAAAAAGGTCCGGTCGCCCGGACTTTTTCCATTAGTATAAGTCTCTTTTAAAGCACTGTCTCGCTACGTTAAAAGAGTTTAACATAGCAACACAGGTTTAAAAAAAGCAACGGAGATCTCTGTTGCTTTTTTTAAAGCTGTCTCGCTATGTTAAACTCCTTTAACATAGCGACACAGTGTGTAAAAAGCAACAGAGATCTTGCTTTCTCTGTTGCTTTTTTTTTAAACCTATCTCGCTATGTTAAATGGGTTTAACATAGCGAGACAGCTTTAAAATAAGCAACAGAGATCTCCATTGCTTATTTTAAAGCTGTCTCGCTATGTTAAACCCATTTAACATAGCGAGACAGGTTTAAAAAAAAAAACAATGGAGAAAGCAAGATCTCCATTGCTTTTTACTGTTTTGCTATGTTAAATGGGTTTAACATAGCGAGACAGCTTTAAAATAAGCAGCGGACATCTCTGTTGCTTATTTTAAAGCTGTCTCACTATGTTAAACCCATTTAACATAGCAAAACAGTAAAAAGCAACGGAGATCTTGCTTTCTCCGTTGCTTTTGGCCACAGCTCTGATGTACTGTGTAGGCATGCGCAGTACATCAGAACTGCAGCGGATACCAGGCAGCTGTGGAAGGGCAGCAAAGAGGCATTATACAATGCCATTATTTAAGAAAAGTAATTATTTCTTTTCTTAAATAATGTCATAGTATAATAGCAATAACCCACTTCTGGGTGTGGGTAATGCAGGATTTACCCACGGTTGTCTTTGTTTGGTCTCTCGGGCTTCGCCCTCGGGACCAAACTGCGCCAACCGTGGGTAAATCCCGCATTACCCACACCCAGGCGTGGGTTATTGCTATATTATGTTACATGTTATTTGATCATATACCAGTACTAGGACTCCTCTCCATTCTTCATCTACCTGAGATACTCAGTTTTGTTATATCCAGAAAAAAATATTTTCTGAATTCCAAACCTCTGTAATTATGGCCATGTCAGCACTATCATGATCTAGGATATAGAAGAGTTCAAGGTGTTCACTTGTAAAGCTCTCAGTATCACAGTAATAAAAGCTTTAAAGAATTATTAGATCTTTTGTTAACAGACATATGCTTTCTCTGTGTTTGAGAAAAATCCAAAAATCCAATAAAAAGTTATTTTCCTTTAAACAAATTTAGAACCATAATCATTAAGGTGTAGTATGTTGACAGCAAACATACAATTATCTTCAGAAAAGTTTTCCCAGTACCTTAAAAAAATAATGTTGTAGACACTCCATAGCTGACTAAACTAGATGTTAAATAATGTCCCTTTAGAGTAACAGTAACTACTCCATTTTAGAGCAAGGATAACTTCTTCTAAGACAACACTGATTTTTTTTTTTTGATTTTTTTTTTTTATTTCAGGCATTTCTAATATTTCTAACACTGCATTTTTCTCATGGTTTAAGGGTGTAAATAACAAATCACCAGTACAACTACCACAATGAGCAAAGATGGTGTTATATTTTATGGCCCAGAAGGAAGTTTTTCCAGCAGTTTAGGTGAGTCAATTGGTTTTAGTCCAGCTGAGGAAGTGGCAAGATTTGTGTTGTTAAATTAACACAGTTTCTTTATAATAGGTTTTAACAGAGTCAGAAATAATTAGTATTTCATTCTGTATATTGTTATTATCTAGTGTTCCAGGGCTTAAAGGATTTAGACTGGAAACATTCCAACCAATAACATTGAATCATGACCTACGGAAGGTGTATTAGTAGTTGTATGATGAGAGAGATTCTCTTCAGTAGTAAAATCAAGTGCCATGCAATAGTTTTGAGCCTGGTCATGAATATAAACCAATGTTGGCATACTAAGAAGTCCACCAAGAGTTCTTTTTCTTATGCTTTCTGTTTTTGCTAGGTCCAGATGTAGACAAGTAGTCTTAGCATTGTATTTTCTTTATTTTTTTTTTGATCTTACGTAAATTAACATCTAGAACTTTATCAAGGGTATTAGGAATTGCTCGGGTATCTTAAAGGTGATCACTGCAATGAGGCGTCTTTGATGAGCATTGGCTGTGTACAGCTAAGGTACTGTCAGGAACAAAAATAATGTTTTGGCTCCAAAATACTTAGCTATTCCCATTTTCCTTTTGTTTTGTGTTGCCAGTAATTGTTTTCTTTTCTTATTATTTGTGTGAGGAAGTATAATATTGCAGTTTTGCTTCCTGTTCTTCAAGGAAGTAGTCAGGTGCTGAGGAATATTAATGTCATCTATACTAAATCTACTTACTAAATGTCTTAGAGGAGGGTCAGGATCAGGTGGTAAGGTTGTTACTGAATCATGGGAAAATAAACTACAATTCAAACTTGGTAAAGATATGTTGCCTTTCCTGGGAAATCAGCTGGAAATTCCTCAGTAATGGAGCCACAAGGTAATTCTACAGGATATCATTCAAGCTTTCTCAGTCCTGAAGTACTGCTTCCTCTGTTAAATTAATTGTTCCTGATTGATGGGAGAATACAAACCTTCCTGCCATAATGACACAAAGTTTACAATACTGTTTAGAAAAATTACAAGGTCATTATGGTTTAAGGATAAAGAATCAACAGTTTTGCTAGCTATAATATTAGATGATTACTTTAGTTTACACAGTTTAAAGTACATATCAGATACACGTGTTCCTATTTTAGTAGTATATATAAGTAGAAATGTCATCCATCATCAATCCCCATATTTTCCTCATTTCTACATGGAACTGAGCTGTCATGTCAGCTGTCACCATCTCTCTTGATTCAGTGCCACACTACTACCTTCTTCGACAGTCATGCCTGATTGTCACAGGTCTTTTCTCACACAATTCATTCATATCTTTGCTGGACACCCTCATTTTCTCTTGCCTTCTTCCTGTCTTTCCCAAAATCTTCTTCACCAGATTGTATTCTATTGTTCCAACATGTTCCTGAACAATCATAATATATTCATTTTGACCTTCTCTGCTATTGGAGCTACACTGGCCTCTGCTCTGATGTCCTCATTTCTTCATCTGTCCCACAGTGTGGATCCAGCCACCCATTTTAGGCACTTCATCTCCATCATCTCTAGCTTCCCCAGCTGCTCTGCCTTTCTTTCCCATTTTTCTGTACCATACAGTAGTTGTGGTCACTCCACTGTTTTAAGTATTTTCTCACCTTGAGGACCACTGAAGAAACTAGAAGACAGTTTAAAACTGATGCCAATTATAGAAAAGGTGCATTTATTAAAATTTCTTTCAAAAGCATACAAAAGCATTATTTTGCTGTAAAAGTCCATTATAGTGTTTATTGTAAAGTTAATCAAAACTGTACAAAATAATATTTTGATGTAAAAGTCCTTGACAATGCTTAGCATAAAGTTAAAGTTAATTTTAAATGATCAATGTAACATAATTTATGCTGCCTCATAAACTGTAAACAGCATAAATATAGATTTTATAATTAAATAAAAAAGGGGAAATAAAATATGGGTGTACAGCTTTAAATGCTAATGAGCTAGCTGGAGAAAGCTGCACATTATGCAAAGCTTCTTTATAATGGAAACTAGTCACATATCAGCAGCCTCTGTGTTACTCATTAGTCACCCCGACAAACCCATACACATCAAATGCTTCACCTTTATCAGATGGTCTGACAATGACATTCCATTTTACAGATCTCTAAGGACTGTGAAATCTCAGCTCTAAGGCTGGGGTTGTAGTTCTTGCAGTAAAAATTGAAGTGAGTTGTGTCTTTCAGACATTGGTTGACAGAATTGCCTACAGCAGCTCTGGCCCCCTGGTGCAGAGGGATAAAACACTTAATGAACCCCCCCCCCCCCACATGAACCATGATTGACTAATGACATAGATACTGGAGTGATCAGATGGGAGAGGATGGGAGTGAGTGGTGGATGCCAGCTCGCCCATCCTGGAGAAAGGGGAGTGGAGGCTGCCCAGCTTCACTGCAATAGCAAATTAAGAGCCTGGCAAGCTCTGTGTCGTAATGATAAACTTCTTGGCTGGCAGGCTGCACATGTGCTGAAGCACACATGCAGCTCTCAAAAGCAACAGCTGTGGAGTTTGTAAGGTTACCATATAATGGTGGGAGTAAGGGCACACTCCACATGAATAGTGTGATGCTGCACCTGTGTCCTTGATCTCCTTGGCAGCCCTGGATGTGGGTCAAGTTGAGCCTGGGAGAGGCTAAAGTGGGTCCTGTAGATCTGGTGAATGAAGAGAGAAGCTTGTGGCAGCTGCACAGAATGGGAGTGGGAGCAAAAAATATCCTACAGCTGCAAACCATCATGGTAGTGGAATCCACACATTTTTGTGGACAAATGCCACTGATTATTCCAGTAATGCTGACTTCATCTTCCTCTATAGAGAGCAGAATATTAATTGGAAAAATGGCTTGCAAATCATACTCACTGACAGAAATGTTGTACAGCAACCCAAATTATGGGCACACCAATATGACCGGGTATGGGCTCAAAAGGAAGAACTTTATCAAGGAAGGATTGCTTCTTTTTTTGTATGTTGGGACTCTGAAGGCATGCATACCACCATTCTGCTTTGTTAACCCAGATAGAGAAGCTCCTTCTGGCTGTGGTTGTACTGGAGAAGGGACTAGAGATTCCAATATTTGTTGCCCCTTCAGACCTATACAAGTGGACCTAAAGTGCTGAATGCAGCCATTAAGAAAGAGAAGGTGATGAGGAAGCTGTATATTTAGCCAATGCAAAAGTCCTAGGACAAACAACTTTAGCTTTAAAATAAGTAATGTTCAATGTCTGTCCATCAAGACAAAATGAAAGATGTTTGAACTGAAATTATATAATTGTGTTCTAATGAGTAAGTGCTTGCATAATTATGTGGAGTCTTGTCTAACAAGGCTTATGTGCATTTTAAGTGTCACTTGATAGTTCTTTGACCTAATTTTCTTCCCATTTGCAGCCTGAGGAAATTAACAATTAAAACCAGCTTTGTGCAGTTCCTTTTCAGATTTAGAGCAGAAGTAAATTACTTACTGACAAAGAACAGTAATTATAATGATGTCAGGCACATCTACAACTGTATTTAAAATGTGCCCTGTCCAGTATTTATTGCATTGCAAATTTGAGGAAACTTGCTTATTAGAATTGTTGTTTTTGATAATCTCTTGACTACATTTCAGTTGCCAGAACAGCATTTATTTCAGCCATCTTGCCCTGATTGCTAATTAATTTGGCAGTGAACTGAACAGCTGATTAAATCACTGTAATTGTGTGTATTTTTTATCACTTGTCACATACAGCTCACAGCTAAGGCCAATATTCTTCTCAAAAATCTAAGGCAGAATAAGTAAATGATCATAAAAAGGTTGTTTAGCTAAATAACTGAGTTTTATTTATCCTACAGCTCTGCTTAATACATACAAAATATGCCAATGATTATGTCCCAAGCAGTAATCATTTCTAAGATCATGCTCAATTGTTGTTGTGTCTTTCGGCTTTTCCCAGTTAGGGGTCGCCACAGTGGAACTCCAATCCGCTAATGATTGGCAGTTGATTTTTACATGCCGAGTTGCCAGCCCTGACGCACAACCTTCAATGAAGGTACGCCCACTCACGCATGTCTCCACACAGAAGACGCTCTAGCTGAGAATCAAACCGGACATCGTCTTACTGTGAGGTGACAACGCTACCGCAGCACCACAACCGCTGATCATGCTCAGTACTGTTGTAATATCAATGCACATTTGTTTCTCACTTGTTCTCCCATGTGAGGTAGATATTAATATAAAATCTGACAATGTTGGAACTGTTCCTTGTTTATTAAAAATATCTTTGATCACACTGGATTTTTGACTATAGTTTGTTTATCTGGCATGAGTCATTACACTGTTATGCTATGTAGGGAAGTTATCTGATCAAACCAGCACTTTTTACAGTAATTTGCAACAGAGGTAGGGAAAATGGACACTAGCACCCAACAAATGATATGCCATAAAGTAGTGCTATTATACAATAAACATACTTTTTGCAATATGCTCATGAATAAGTGGTATTCCTGAAACAGCTTTCTGCAACTTTGCTGTACACAGCTGATAAAATATACCAACAATGTGTTCACTTTTGAAATGGATAAATAACTGTTTTATACTCTCAGGAAATACAGTTCTGAGTTTACAACAATTAATATATTTATTTTTGCACTTTGCCATCTTTTAGCTAAGGAGAGTCTATAAGAAGGATATAGAAAAATGTCCACATACCTAGATAGAGACAATACACTAAGATTATTGTTAGTTGATTTTAGTTCACGTTGCATGAAATTATAGAAATCTGTTCCAGGAAATGCATAATCTGCATGGGTTACAGTGGAATGTAATGCTGCCCATCAAAAAAGATCTGAATGATGACAAGTAGTAAAATAAATGTGTTGACTCATACAAAACATACATTTCACCAATATGAATTCTGCAGGAGCTTGTCACAGACTAACATAAAATATTTTGCATCTGATTGATGACTAGCACTGAGGAAAAGTCAAACCCCCGGATTTACTAATTTTCCATGCAGGTCTAGCTTAGTCCTGCATGGAAGTGGCTGTTTAGGGGCAGGATGGCAGTGTGCCATGCATATTAATGAAGGTGCGCTGCCTGAGTGCCTAATCTTTTTTTTTTTTTTTTAAAACACAATTTTATTGATTTACATGAACAAAGGAAAAAAAAAAACAATGAACCTATTACAGTAGTTAGTGTATAAATTTTACACTAGAAGATTCAGGTATAACAAAATATAACCTATATACATATATACATATGTGCCAGAAAAAGAAAAAAAAAAAAAGAAACAGCACCATTAACAAATTTATAAAGTCCTGTTGAGCCTTCATGTGATATGTTACAATGCCCCCAGAGTCACTCCCATACTCCTGCAAAAAGGGAAGTGCGTTAAGTGTCGAAATAAATTCCTTTCCTAGATCCATTTATTAAGATAGATGTTAATTATGGGGATTAAAAGTTATCGAGTATCCAACAGCTGGAAAATGAAGTCCCATATTCTTTGATATGTAGCCCTTTTACAGGAATTAGTTATTAGTAGTTTTTGTGAAGAGATGTATTTAATGGCCAAAGTCTTAAAATCCCTCCATGATATTTTGGAGCGGTCCAACCATTGCTTGGTAATGTAAAATTTGACCAGGAGGCAGATAATAATTAATGCACGGAGTTTAAATTTAGGTATATAAATACTCGTGATATGTAGTAGCGCCATCTCCCAGGACAATGTAGATTTCTGATATCCCATTTTCTCCAATCGAACTTTAAGTGAACACCAGATGCTGTGAGAATATCTACAAGACCACAATATATGCATAATATCTGCATGTGGGCATGAACAACAGGAACATGCAGTAGAGATATTCGGATCAAATTTGTTCAGATGTACTGGGGTTAAGTATAAATTATTTGTAACCATAAATTGCGTATAACAGAGTTTTTTGTATGGCGAATACTTAAGTGTATGATTAATAGCCTGGAGCTTCTGCTCTATTGAAATGTTTAGACCTTGTTTATCCCAGTAATCAGCAAAAATAATTTTTCTTTGGTTTTGAAGTTCGGAAAAAGATTTGTAGGCAGTAGAAACCATGTTTTTCTTATTTGTTAAATTTTTAAGTAATGTGGCCACTTGGTTTTGTTCCATATTAGTACTGGGAAAACTGGAGGTCCACGATATGGTAATCTCTTTTAATTGCCTCAGTGTGATAATAAATTTTTTAGGTAAACCTAACGTCGTACGGAGTTCTGTTAGGGATAAGTGATTATATTTGAGTATATCCCATAAGGAATAGTTTTTCATTAACGGGAAATTATTTAAATTAATCAGTTTATTGTTAATATTTATATTTGGGTTAAGATGAAATGGTTGGAAGAGAAGGAGAGCATTTCCTAGTTTAATGGATTGAAAAAGTTCTTGGAATGATTTGATTAGCCCTTTTAGGGAAGCATGTAATTTTGTCTTTTTAAGGTTTGATTTGCTTAGAAAGGGTAAAGCTTTTGGATTAACGTCATTGTCTAAAGTATGATTATACCATAGTTTAATCCAGAGGGGAGTCCAAGTATGATCGTCTGTCTGATAGTTTGCGATCGTAAATATCCTATTTGCTTGGATAATTTTGTAGTATAGTAGTATATCGGGCAGGGCCAAGCCCCCCCCTATTCTTTGGTAGTGTAAGCCTTTGGTATGCGATTCTAACCGATTTAGGGTGCCAAATAAATTTTGCAAATGTTTTATGTATTTTATTAAAAAAGGACTTTGAAGTGTAAGAAAGAGATGCATTAAGTTGGTAAAGAAGTTTAGGGAAAATATTCATTTTAATGATGGAGGCTTTAGCAAGCATGGGGAGTTTTAATTGTTGCCATCTTGAGATGTCTTGAGAGATGGAAAGCCATGTTTTTGATAGATTAGTTTGCAGGATAGAAGAAGAGCTATGATCATAGAAAACTCCTAAATATTTAAGAGAATAATCTATGCAGTAGGAAACATCTGGAAATAGATATTGTTTATGTGATGTGGGGTTAATCGGAAAAATAAAGGATTTCTTTTGGTTAATTTGGTAGCCCGAGATAGAGGTGAAGGTATTCAATGTTTTCACTAGCTTAGTAAAATCCGACGTAGGATGTTCAAAATATATATTCAGATCATCAGCAAAGGCGGTTAAACTAATTTTAGTTTTAAGAATTTTGGGAATTGAATGATAGGTTTTCTGCGATAGAAGTAGAAAAAAGGATTCTAAATATAAATTAAACAATAGTGATGACAGAGGACATCCTTGTCTTGTACCATTTGTAATCTTTATTGGGTGAGAGTACTGTCCATTTATGTATAATCTAGTATGGGAATTATTGTATAGTGTTTTGATGATATTAATAAAATCGAGGGGAATATTAAAGGAAGACAGTACCAGAAACAAAAATTTCCAGTTTACCTTGTCAAAGGCTTTACAAGCATCTAAAATCAGGGCATACCTAGGCATTTTTTCTTTCTTGATAAGGTTTATTATAGTTTCTAATGTTAGGGTATTATCCCAGGTATGTCTGAAAGGAATAAAGCCAGTTTGTTCTGCAGAGATTAAGGTGTGTATCGATTTTTTAAGTCTATTTGCTAGAATGGCCGAAATAATTTTTATATCTATATTCATAAGGGAAATTGGTCTATAGTTATTTATATTAGATGTGTCTAGAATATTCTTGGGAATTAGAATGGTTTTAGATTGATTATATATCGGTCAGAGATACCATTAGCTGTGATATGTACATAAAGTTGGAGCAGAATGGGGGCCAAATTATTCTTAAATAGTTTTTAAAATTCAGGAGTGAAGCCATCTGGACCTGGTGCTTTCCCAAGTTTAAGGTTATCAATAGCTTCATGAATTTCTGATATCATTAGCGGAGCTGATAGGGCATTTTTCTGGGAATCAGTTAACTTTGGGAAAGTAAGGTTAGACAAAAATTTCTCCATCTCAGTATATGAAGGCAGTGTGTTATTGGAGGTATACATGTCTATGTAAATTTGGTGGAATAGTTGCATAATTTGAGTATTTGATTTATAAAGTCTGTCGTGATGCTGGATGAGAGATTTAGGTGTGTATCCTATCAGCCTAGCAAGGGCTTTGGACGGAGTTTGTATGGAGTCTGAATATTTAGCAATGTATCTAAATTCTTGAAGGGTAAAGATGGATTGCTGGTGTTCAAGTAATTCTTTTTGTTTGGTATGTAGTTGCTGTTCTGTAACTAAGGAGTAGTTTTCTAGTAGTTTATCATCTAAAGTCTTGATTTCACTTATTAATTTATTTTCTAGTTCTTTATTCATTTTCTTAAGGAAAGTGGCTTTTTTAATGAAAATTCCCCTCAACACAGCTTTACATGCCTCCCATCTAATATCAAAAGAAATTTCATTGTCTCTGGGTGGAGAGAAAAGTTCCTTTAGAGTAAGGGTAACTTCTTCATTTAATGATTGGTCTTTTAATAAATTGCTATTTAAAGCCCAATTATAACTCTTGTACATTGTGGATGGGTTAATACTAAAGCCTATTTCCAAAGTAATTTTTGAATGGTCTGAGAAGAATCTGGGTTCAGTTAGGAATTTAATTTGCCTGTTCATTAAGATGTCCGATATTAGGGAAAAGTCTATACGTGACCAGGAATGATGACATTTTGAAAAATAAGTAAAATTATTCTTGTTTCCTGAATCACAATCAAACAAAATAGGGTCTATTAATTCAAAGTCCAGGATTAACTCTCTCAACGCTAGTGAAATTTGAGGATTTGTAGTTCTCGATCCACTTGATCTATCCAAGGTAGGGTTAATTACCAAGTTCCAATCCCCTCCTATGATAATAATATGATTCGGGAATTTACGTAAAAGGTTATAAATCTTTATGATAAAATCCTGCTGTTCTGAGCATGGGCCATATATGTTTAAAAATAGAGTAGGTTTATTTAAGGTATGACACAGACATGTAAAATAACACCATCTGCCCTCCTGATCAAAACCCCTATCAATAATCACGGGTTTAAAGGACTTTTTGATAATGATCGCCACTCCCCTGGAATTACTTGAAAAGCCTGATGAGATAATATCTCTAACCCATTTTCTGTTACATTCTTTGGACCATTCGTCATTTTTCATGTGAGTTTCTTGAATAAAACATATTTCTGATTTGGATTTGCAGAGTATATGTAATAATAAATTCCGTTTATTTTTCAACTGTAACCCCCTGACGTTCCAGGAAGCAATGTTCCAATTTTTATCCAGTTACAGTTGAGGTCTGGGTATTTATATAAGAGAAATTGGAATGTGGAGTGATTAAAAGAGAATAGTTTTCAGCGGCATTGCAGCATAAAATGGTAAATAAGTGATTGGCACATAACTCTCTCAATCCTATCCCCGTGCCTACCCACAAAACCCCTATAATTGAGAGAGAAGTAAAACTAAATATACTAAAAAACCATACGTTTACTAAACTTTGGAGTCGTAAAGTCAAAATATGAAACCAACAATATTTACAATCAATATACAACATCGGATTGATTCCCCAAGAAGTCATCAGAAACCCTAATTATCTTAACCAAACAGCTTCTAAATAAAGTGTAATATCTTAAAGGGAATGGTTAATTGTGAAGGAATAAATCTAAACATACACATGAATGGTTGCTAGTAATTCCCATTCAAGTACAGTCTTCTCACTTTCTGACATCTAAGTTATTCGAAACAGAATGTAACTGATAGGAGTTAAGGTGGTAGTGAAATACTAATAGTTTAAAATTATGGCAAATTCTTTAAATTATATAGGAATTACTACAATCTGTTCAGAATTTGTCTCCTGACTCTATAAGCTGTATTGAAAACTGTTATACTATGAATATATTTAGCCATTTTTCTAAAAAAGATTGACAATAACAATAATAAAAGGTAATAAAACTTAGATAGGTATAAATACCTCTGTATATTTCAAATTTAATGGGTTTAGTTTTAAAACCCAAAGGATGTGTTATAACATACCACAACTGTGTAGACATTTGTTAGTTCATGTTGAGTATTTTTCTGTTATAAGTATTTAGCATAGCATTTATCAAAAGAATGATCTGTATCCATAAAACATAGGAATTTTTATATATGACAGATAACATAAGTAGTACATTTCTTTCTGATCTTTTCTCCTTCATCTTATGCATCCATACAAAAGCAAACAGTCATTAGATTAAGCATATTGAAAAAACGATCAGCTACTTGAGAGTCCAGTAGTATCATCTGGGATGGCAAAGAAGTATTTTCAAAATAACTGTCTGTTCAGTGGTTCTCGAGATGTATCTAGCGACATCTCTAACAAAGGTGAGAACAAAGCTGTGAGTTACAGGCGCCAGGAAGGGTTTGTGTTTTATATACGCGCCGCCAGCAACCCTCAGCATGCGAGGTTGTTAACGAGCATCAGAGGATGTGTTTTAACCCACTTCCTGTTTTGAACTGTGTTCATTCATCTAGAATTCGTAATATGTCCAGAAAAATGAGCCCCTTACAACTGAAACTTGACATGCGTTCCTACCTTGATTTAGTGGAGCAATGCACGAATGAAAAAGATTTAAAATATATAATTATTCAAGACGCCTAATCTAGATAAAATTATCGCTCTTTTTCATATTTAGGACCTCTGTACATGTAGTTTGTAAGTATTAAGATATACTTAATAGTTAATTCATGTGGAGGGAGCTGAACCAAAGCATTTTTTAAAAGCTGAGTCTGCTTCTTTCGGTGATGCTACTTGGAACTTGGTGTCTTTATATGTATAAACAAGGAGAGCAGGAAATTTCATTTGAAATTTAATTTTTCGCGAGATGAGTTCCGCGCAATAGGGTGAAAGCAAATGCCGTTTCTCTCTTATTTCTAAGGGTACGTCTTGTGAGATAGTAATTCTCTGGTTGTTCCAAGTGAATTGCTTTGATTTTTTAAAAGATAAGAGAATAGTTTGTACATCTTGATGGTTGAGTAGCTTCGCGTAAATTGGTCTCGGTGGCGCATCAGTTTGGTACTTGCGAAGAGCTCTGTGAACTCTCTCAATGGTGAATTTGACTGGAGGGTTAACGTCTTGACAGAGGTTATTAAAAATTTGATTCACAGTTACTTGTAGTTGGTTAGCTTCGTATTTCTCAGATACACCTCTGATGATCAAGTTGTTTCTTCTACTTCTAGCCTCCAGATCTAGAAGTTTTGTCTGTATCTCTTCGATTGTTTTATCTTTGATTAGTAATTGATTTTTGATTAGATCTATTTCAATCTCATTAGATTTGGTTTTGTCTTCAACCATATCTAGATGATCAGCAATTTTATTTATGGATAGAGCAAAGGAATTCATTTGCACAGTTAAGTCTTGTATTGCAGTTTGTAGGGGCAGTAAAGCGCTTTTTAACTCATCCACTTGAAGCATTCCTTCAGGTTTTGGTTTAACTTGAGTTGATTGTTCTTGTAGTTGTTTAGAAGATCTGAGCCTTTTTGCTTCCTTCTCTGGAGATGTAGATAGTGTCGAGAATTTAGTTTTCGTAGTTTGAGAGTCCATTGCTTCATTATCTTTAGGCATGAATTTATGTGTGCTGTCAGTCCTGCTGGTCCTGAAAACTCAGGCCTCTAATTAACACGTGTAGATTTGCTGTCTTGGCTTATTTAGTCCAAAATAAATGCTTTGTTTATAGTATTGGAGTCCTTATTAGATCCGGAGTTTAAATATTTATCTGCAGTTTCCGAAGAATATTTGCATGTTGTTTTAGAGTCTAAAGTCGCAGAAAAAATGTTTTAACCAGATATTTGTAGCAGGAGCTGCCTGGAAAGGGTGTTTCTCAGATGACCACCATATTGAATCCCCTGAGTGCCTAATCTTACATGGAGCATATAAGAGTGCAGGGGGCGTGTCTGAGAACAGGGCTTTCAGAATATACATGTCCCCAAAGGAATGAGCGAGACCACTCATAGGTGTCCGCATATCCCCAGCAACATCCCTCCACATGTAAAATAGCAATAGTAAATACAAATTAAATAAACAAACCTTTTTTTATTATGAATCCGATTAAAGCTAGCCATAGGTGTGCAGGTGTGCCCATCGTTTAGCTATGGTTAATGCAGCTTAAATGGCTGAAGAGGGTAACAAGGAAGATATATGCAAATGAAGCAGTATAGCAATAGTGTAGTGGGCAGAGCATGCACTTTGTTACCCTCTTCAGCCATTTAAGCTGCATTGCCCATCGCTTAGCTATGGTTAATGCAGCTTAAATGGCTGAAGAGGGTAACAAGGAAGATATATGCAAATGAAGCAGTATAGCAATAGTGTAGTGGGCAGAGCATGCACCTTGCGAGCAGGCATTCCTGGTTCGAGTCCCAATGCAGCACATTCCATTTTCCATGAGAAATCACATTATGACCAATATTTTAGTTGCATAACCTACTAAATAACATATATTTGTGAACTGGAGTACTGCATTAAATGCAGATGTGAGGTGTCAGTGTCATAATGTTCGAAAGTCCACAGATTAGCACATGTACCCCATACAGTATATGTACACAGGAATCATGGATACAAATGGCAGGTAAAATGAGTAATGAATGACAATAGAAGGAGGAAGCTACTAAATGATAGAGCAAAATTCCAAAAAGGGAAGGCATCTCTGATCAGTATTAGCAAAAAACTATGGGCACTCATAAAATCGTCTAAGGCCAGCTTCGAGAGAAAAATTGCACAGGACACTAAGGATAATCACAAGGCTTTCTTTAGTTATGTTAGGAACCGGGGTGGTAATTCCCAGATATGCTCAGAATTAGTCCAAAATGACAAAAAATACACAGAACCCACAGACATTGCCAACATCCTAGCTGACAGGTTCAGCGCAAACTTCTCCCCCCCTCCCCACCAAAAGGGCAAATATCCATCCCAGCAGAGTGCAGTCCCCCTGACATCTCAGATGCTCAGGTAAGAGCCGCCCTCTCCAAAGCAAAAAACACAGCATCAATGGGACCAGATGGTGTCCTGGGCTGCATCCTACATGAACTCCAAGAAGAGCTAAACCCAAACATAAAACTACTGTTCAATCTCAGCCTTACTACAGGATATGTACCCAAAGAGTGGCGTACAGCAACTGTGGTCCCTCTCCACAAAGGTGGTGCCTCAACGGATCCTGGAAACTATCACCCCATAAGCCTGACTAGCTTGGTCTGCAAAGCTATGGAAAGGATCACCATGGACCTCATAAATAAAGATATTGGGGACCTACAAACACTGGATCCTACCCAGTTCGGCTTTGTTAAGGGCAGATCCTGCCTCTTAAACCTGGTTGATTTCTTTGAAACAGTCACCAAGGCCATTGATGAGGGGAAGGTGGTCCACACAGCCTACCTGGACCTCACAAAAGCCTTTGATACAATACCCCACTCGGGCATTATAGATAAGCTCACCAGCTTAAATACAAACCCCTATGTCACTAGATGGGTTGCAAACTGGCTCAAGGACAGAACCCACATGGTTAGAATTGCTGGAGCCATGTCAGACTCCAAACCAGTTACAAGTGGCATCCCACAAGGCTCAGTCCTGGGACCTCTCTTGTTCGGTATATATTTCTCAGAGGTACAGACCAACATGAAAGGACTGTGGCTGACCAAGTTCGCAGATGACTGCAAACTGGGTGCCATAATCGACTCTCCAGCTGACACAAGCATCCTCCAAAAGGGCCTCATAGAAACAGACAACTGGTGCCAGAGCCATGGCCTCAAGCTAAATGCCAAAAAGTGTATAGTCATCCCCTTTGGCAAAAACAAAGTGCCCACAAATTACCACATAAGTGGTAATCCATTAAGTACAGAAGAAGTAATTAGGGACCTGGGGACCCAAGTTGATAGCAATCTCTCATTTGACAACCACGTGGCCAAAGTGGTTAGAAAAACATTTTATATAGCCCACCTAATCATGAAGGGATTTACATCTAGATCAGGGGAGGTCATCGTGCCTCTTTACTCTTCCCTCATCAGGCCCATAATTGAGTACAATGCCCCATTTGGGATGTACCTTACCAGACACCTGCAGCAACTGGAAAGACCCCAAAAGTACCTCACCAAAAGGATCAAAGGGCTCAAACAGATGCCATATGCTGCCCGGTTAAAGAAACTCCAGCTCTACTCAGTGGCATACCGCCTGTTCAGAGGCAATCTGTGCCTGACGTATAAAGCCATGTCCAACCTGGAATTAATGGACATGCTGCACCTCAGAAAATCCAAATCCTATCGAGCTACACGCTCATGAGACTTGAACCTCAGCACTGAAATAAATAGGACATGCTGGAGGGACAGATTCATAACCCAGAGGCTCCCTTCACTCCTGAATAAAATCCCAGTCCAGGTTAGGCAGAGTCCCTCATTGACTCTCTTCAAGAGGAATCTTGATGAGTGGATGGGAGATCATAGGTTTACCCTGGGTAATTCTTCTGTGTCACTGTTAGACAGAGGCACAGTATACTAACCTCAAAAAAGGGCATAGCAAAATTAATTTAAAATGGGTGGCAAAAGCCAAACACATTCTGGCTAGGCTTATAAATGCCCTAGGGCAGATAGCCTAGTATGAACCTATGAACCTATGAACTGCATATACCTTCCAAATCCCCCACCTTCCCAAGAACCACTATATATTACTGTCTAAATCAGTACAATTGTAAGCAGGAGTAAGCACTAGTAAGCAAGTATAAGCACCAATAAGCAGTAGTAAGCATATTTAAGCACTAGTAAGTGAGTTTAAGCCTGTTTGCGTGGGGGTAAGCAAGGCACACACAGGTTAATCAATATTGAAGCTAACTCTCTGTAAGCATATTTAACCGGAGGTTAGCATTGATTACCCTTGTGCAAACCAGCGCAAACCCACTTACAACTGCTCAAAAGTGCCTTAATCACTCTGTATCCAATGGCCCTTGTTCTGCCCAGCAACAAAATAAACAGCATTGCAAGTCTTGAACCCAGGACCCTGTACACTACAGTCACAACACTTAACCATGACCACTGTGAAGACAGCTGTTGTTTTACCAATATAGCTGTCAATACACATATTGAGTAGTATTGAACAATTGCCTTTACTTCCAAAATTGTGTATTCCTTGTTATTAATATGACGGTTGCATTACGTTTGTTGTTTTACCATAATGTACACATAGCAGATACATATGTTGAGATACATCTGGGAGGGTATACACAACTGTGAGGTTTACACATGATAGGAATATGGTTATATACATATAATCGATCAATATATGCAGCAGTGGTGCAGCAGTTAGCATTGTCACCTCACAGCAAGAGGTTCTCCCATTCGATTCTTGGCTGGAGCACCTTTTGGATGGAGTCTGCATGCCCTCCCTGCAGTAGATTGACGTTAAAGACATGCAGGTAGGTGCAAGCATGAATGGGCATGCCTTCTTTGAAGGTTGGGCATTGGGCTGGCAACTCAGCATCATAAAAATTCACTGCCAGTCATGAGCAGACCAGAGTTCTGCTGTGGCAACCCCTAACTGGGAAAAGCCAAAAGATATTAATGAGTAGGACGCTAGGTTGGATGGTAAGTGTCTTCATTTGGTCTAAGTATGAATTTTGAGTTTCTTGGGACATGGAGGGTGACCTACAGCTCATCATCCTGTTTGACAAACCTAGAGGTATGCTTGTTACTGATGTATATAAAGACGCCTCCACCTTTAGCCCTTGTCTGTGCAGCTACTGGTCTAAAAGTGTGGAACGTACTGAAACCTTGCACTGCCAGGGTACTCTCTGCCTTTTTAAGCCATGTCTTGGTAAGTGCAGAGATGTCTATGTTCTTGAGTGTGAGGAAGGCTTGACACCCTGAGGTACAGTTAAGTTGATTTTGCTATGTTGGTAGGTTTATCAGTTTGCCATTCCGTAAAAACGTTCTATGGGGTAGATAAAGTTTTAGCCAGTATTCAAAAGCCTAGAGGGGATAGGTGCAGACCATCTGTGGCAAAGCAGTGTGGTTGGTTAACCATGTCCTCCCAAGCTGACAGATATTGAATCCCCTTAGAATGACAGCAGAAAGACAGACCATTGTTAAAAACAAAATCTTTTGCTCATATCATGACATCATCCCCAGTGATAGTAATATGCTGTACAATGCCTAGCTTATACCAGCCTGAGACAAATAATCTGAGAGCTTGATAATGTCTCTCTTCATATACAGCATGGTATGTCTGAGTCATTTACATCTACATGAACTATGATGGAATCATACAGATACGTGTGGTGTAATGACTTGAGTGAATGCATGAGTTGGTAGATCCTGGGACCAGATAAGCAACTAACCATTATCTTCTCCTTGTTCAGCCTAGTTAGAGGGGCACAAGGCCTTACAATGGAGTCCCCTGTGATTAGAGTCCTGGGTAGTGTGTTCCCTGGCCTTAGGGGTTAGTGTTTAGGGGTCCATTGAGTGTGACTGTATGTTTGGTATTAGGTCTTGTTTATCTGAGTGCCTTTGGACTTGCTAAGGCATAGCTTTGCCAATGGACAGTGTAGGCAATTTTGTTGTTTAGAAAGATTGCTTTTAAGTTCTGCAGCATACATTCATCTATGTGTGCATTGTATGCCATATGTGGTGGGTGTTGTCTGTGTGGTTTTAAAAACCTGATATGCACTTGTATGCAAGAGTTTAGCCTCCAGTGTCATTGTGTAAGTACCCCTCTCACATACTGTGTCTGTTTCTTTAAGGATTAAATGGTTGCCGGTAAACATGAGACAATTGTTACTTTGTTTCAAGATGCCCATATCCCCTAAGCTGGCTACATCGAAGTTTGGAAACTGCATATCCATGCTTTCCAGTACCTTGATTGGTGAGCTACAAGGGGGTGGTGTATTGGAGCTAGAAGACTATTAAGAGTACTTTGTTGGTGCAGACTAATAAGTGTGCTTTATTGGGGCAGAGTATGCTAAACAGTACTAAATTCTACTACCTTTAATGTTTACATAATACTGAAGCCTACTAAATCTATAAGTATTGCCACTCAATGCCCAACTAGCTGCTCTAAGTTTGTCAGCACACAAGGTATTTGTTCTATATTTACTGACTTACAGGGTCCAGTTTTGTGGACCATTCCATGGGAAAATTTGCTTTCTTGGTGTTTGCTACTGTCCAGGGCACTGCTAACCATTGCTGTTTGTCAGCAGCTCAGCACAAATGCACCAAATTTATGGCAGCACAGTAAAACCAGAAAACTAACTAATGAGCCCTCTGGCCAATAAAATGACTACACTCTGTGCCCTTTTGTGTGCTTCCCAACTCAAATATACACCAGGCAAATACTTCCAGTGCCAAAAGATGAATAAACCTAGCCCTCCTAATGTAAAAGCACAGTAAAAGAGACCCGTAAATGCAATGCTACCACAAACCAATTAGAAAACTATCTCAAAATCCCTTGCCGAAGGCAATTTCAGCACAGTCTTACAGCAGTAACAGTGAGAAAAAGAGCTGTTTTTTTTACAAAAATACAAAGAAGTGCACAAATAAAAGCAGGAAACAGTAGCAATCACTCAAAATAACTTAACAATCAAAAGTACATAGCTTTGCTTGGATGACACTGGATACAAGTCAAACACTTCTGGAAAACAGACTAGGATACCAAGCTTTGCTGATCTCTGGGAAAATGAGTAGGAAATGTCAAATAAAGCCAATGTTGGAACTCTTTCAGAAAGTTTAGTTTAATGTCTCAGTGGAGGGCTGGGCAGACTCAAAGAAGAAGGGAACAGAAAAGCACTGGAATGCAACTTCTCTGAGCTGCAGGTCAATGACTCCCAAGGAAAGTGAAAGGCACTGCAATGCAACTTTAACCAGGTAAATGATACGAAGAGTATAAAACTGTAGGAGTAAAACTGGAATAAAACTGTAGGAGTAAAACTGGAATAAAACTGTAGGAGTAAAACTGGAATACCAACAACTAAAAAGACTGAAGCACAAATCTGGGAGCAGAAAAAAACACTCTCATTATTATAATTCCACTAGAGTTTAAGGTGCCAAATTATTCAGAAATTTACCAGTAACACTGTTTATGTAAAAAATACAGTGATACATGACTAAGTAAGGCTCAAAAATGGCAGTAGTTCACAGGTCTGCAACAAGTATGAATGCATTTACAAGACTAAGGCCTAGCAGGGTTTAAAATGCAAACAGCTAGGTTATACAAGTAATTCTGCTTGTTGAGATAAAAGTGCAGTATAATGTAGAAACATAGACTTCACTCAGCTGCAAATTAAGCTACAAGACTAAGGTCTCAGAACAAGCTAAAAATGCAAACAGATAAGTGTTTAGGCTAAAACATGGGAAAAGGTAGAAAAGTACAAAGATGTATCGCCAAGCAGGCCACTATAAGTGCAACTCAAAATACTTAAGCTGAATTGAAAAAAAAGCTTTTGTTCTCTTTCCTTTTTTATAAAAAGCTTGTTACTCACAGTTCAGGTCTTTCCACACATCTCCAAGTCTTGTATTCATTTTCAATACTATATTTATTATGTAGAGAGTCATGGGGATCTAGAGCTTATTTCCAGCATGCAATGGATGTAAGATGCAGAAACAAATTTGAATAGAATGCAAGTCCTTTACAATATGCACACACATGGGTACATGCATATGTGAACACACATATACACAGACACACACACACACACACACACACACACACACACACACCAAACTGCCTATGTTTGAGTGAGAGACTGTGTGTGTGTGTGTGTGTGTGTGTGTGTGTGTGTGTGTGTGTGTGTGTGTGTGTGTGTGTGTGTATGTGTGTGTGTGTGTGTGTGTGTGCGCGAGCGTGTGTGTTTGTCTCAATCATTCAACTGTAGGAAGAAACAAGACACCACTGCAAACCCCATGTGGATGAAGAAATAATATACAAATTCCACTCAGAAAGCCCCTTACATAGGAATCGGACAAAAGATCCAAGTGCTGTGAGGCTGAAACACAGTTCTGCCCCTAATCACAATACTGTCCCTGTAAATATAAAGTGGATAATTTATAGCACAAATAGAAGTGGTTTATAAAAATGACTCAGAGACAGTTCTTGATAGATACTTACCTGTATAAATATTATGCTTGGCTAGCTCTCATCTAATCTTAGTAGAAAAAACTATAGTTCTCTAGGTAATCAAAACATTTTGAAAGCTACTCCACTGAGATGATTTAGAAACTGTATTGATACTAGCAATTTCATTATTGTTAATCAATGCTTATTTGTAATAAGCCTTTCCAGGTGTCCCTTGCATCAATCTTATTAATTTCTTCTATTGCAGTGAAATTAAAAATAGTTTCCTGTTTAAGAAGCATGAAAGTAGCGGGGGAAACAATTAACTTGCTACTGCATAAAAACTTTTAATAAGGTTTATAATATAACCGTTTATAATGCACCATCACTGTTGTATTCAGAAGCTCACAGTATAAATCTTTAGTTCAGTGCATGTCACCTTTGCTGAATGCCACTATGAGTTAGAACTGGACTAATTAGCATTATAATAGAAACCATGCTTTTCACCATAGCAGAACAAGGTGCCACGGATACAAACTCTCAGCAATGTATTCTTTGTTTAACATTATAACAATGAAATGTGCTTTGATTCAAGCATTATTTTACTTTGAGTATATGTGAAAATAGACAGAGCAGGTTTTGTTCGAAGAGCAGGTGCTAATAAATTGTGACTTCATAGTGTAGCAATACTGGTTGTACTGCATATTTACAATTGCTTAATAACAGCAGCAAAAAAGAAAAAGAAAAAAGAAACAGTAGCCATGCAGAAGAATTTCCTGGCATATTTACAATGAGAGTGAACCTTACAGTAACAGAAAAAGATTAATAATGAGAGACTGAACAGGTTCTTGAAAGGGTAAAGAGAAACTAGTCAGTAGATAAGTAAAAATATTAAAGGGCAAAAGAAACCAAGTAGAAAAGTCAGCCTGCCGTGTATCTCATTGTTATTCTGAACAGCATATACATGTTTGTGAAACTGAAACTCATTTCAAGATAGGAGGAAACATTTTCAGAAATATATACAATATTTAATACACACTTATAAATAAGTAAAAAATAAATAAATAAATAAATTCATAACTCAAAAGTCCATAGGATATGGCATACAACCCGCATGGAGAGATTTACAGGGCTAGTAACAAGCAAACATAGTGATCCAAGAAAGGTAATCTTCACATTATATTTATCTTCTGCCTATTTTAGAAGAATGACTCCATATACTCAGTCAGAGAAAACAGAAAAAAAATTAAAGAGGCTATATCAGTCTCATTGCATGTAAAATATCTGCTTTACATACTAAAGATAATGTGCTATTTGTAATAATTTATGTTCTTCTAAGTTCACAAAAGAATCATTACATTGGTTAATATATTAATGTTCAGCTTACCAGAAAACTAGCTTTCACAGCTTCGAGACTATTACAAGTTATCTCAGCAGATCACTCAATAATTTCATGGTTACACTGCAGGGCATCTAACTGATTACCACCATCTACATGAGATAAATGCTGCTATAAAAGTGCCATGACCATTTAATGTATCTACCAGTTCTCCATAGAATAAAAGCTCTGTCTCGACATATCTACCAGTACTCCACTCTTAACACATTCTTGACCATTGCCCAAGTAATATATGTGACCAGTTCATGTCTTTTATCTAGTTATCTGAAACCCCCCTCCCCCACCTAACCTCCATTTCCCCTGTCCACTTTCATCAGTTATGCCTAATACATGAACCATCAACAAGAAAAATCCAAGTTCCACAAATTCCACATCAGACTAGTAGACCAGTCCTTCTAGAAGTTTCCGCTGTAATGTTGCAATAAGTGCTTGACTATATCAGGTTCACTTTGTTTTGTTTCTGCCAATACTCCTGCTATTCAAGAATAAGCCTGTGGGCACATACCCCTCCTTTAATTAAACACACCCTACTTAGCTTCTGCTGCATCTAGAATTTCAGTCGAAACATGCTGTATATTCTAACAAGTGAGTTAATGGTTGACAAAAATAGGATGGATGGACATGTTTCCTAGAGATATGTTTAGGTAAACCCTGTTTCACTGCAGAGAACTGCTGACATAATGAGACAGTATTGGAAAAACACCAGTAATCTGGCTGAATTCATCCCCATATAATGCCTCAAACTATCTGTCATTCTTACCAAATGCCTGACATAATGCAATGCCTTAAACTGTGAAAACAAGACACTCCTCTTCCTTATTTTCCTGTATTAATTCCTGTATTAATTTTTGATTTAAATGTCTCTCTCTTCCTCAAGCTAGGGAGTATGGGAAATAGACTTTCAAAAGTCTTTTCCGTTCTTCTACAAATACTTAAAATATGTTAGACTGTTAAATGCATTATCTTCTATGGAAAATTGATGTATTAAAATTATAAAGCTAAAGCTAGTGGGGGGGCAAGCCCCCTACACTACCCTATTATAACATAACCAGCTTCAAATTCATATCACCTCAGGGTACATAATTTAGAGTATCCTGCCTATGGTAAAAATGGTGAAAAGAAACATAATTTTTATTGTGCTGAACATGAACAAATGCATTATGGCATTCAGTTAAATGAGTTTCACAAAAAATAGATGGATTCCAATTTCTGCCAAGCAGATGATTTTCTGGACCTCGGTGTATTAGTCCATCTAATGTATTTAGTTTATTTCTTGCCAACTTTTCTGTGCTTAGCCACAGACTTGCCTAATTTTTCATTACATAGAAATCAGTCATGGTCAACCCATTCTTCAGTTCAGCAAAGTAACCATTTTCTAAAAATGTCAACTAATATCCTTCTATTGGACTGACAAATGCCATAAATATCACTTTCAAGGCTTAAAGCAACACTGATTTTATCCCTTCTTGAAACTGCTGGTTTTATTTACAAAACATCTGACCAGCAATACAAAGCATGGACAATATCTGTTGGTCTTATTAAATGTGGCAATATAATAAACCATTTACCCCTAATAAGTAAACATTGTCAGCTCTATTGACACTGAGGGTGCAGTAGTGAGTAGGAACTAGGAGATCTAAGTTTATTAGTCACCCAGGCACGTCCATGTGTTGATGAGGAGAGAGGATGAATGGCTTAGCTTGCTCACACCACTTTGTGGTGAGGCTTATATGAGGGTTATGCTGTGGGAAGACCATTGTCACTTTTCTGGCAGTGATAATAGAGATTACAGAAAATGGTTGTCAAGCTTAGTAAGTTGGTGGGGGCACAGATGGGAGTATGTCACTGTAAGCTGTGACTATTTTGGACTATCCCAGATAACAAATGTAATAAATAAATAAATAAACCAGATTTAAGAGTTGCTGGTTGTGGGTCACAGGCTTCTTTTCTGATGTTTTCAGTGTTTAACAGTGCCCATCAGTGCAGCTGTACTCCCAAGGGAAAACAGTAAGTTGAAAGGAAAACAAATAATTGAGTTGCTTTATGTGCTCAGCATTCAGCTTCATCACTGGCACTCTGCCAGTATTTAAAAAGTTTTAGTTTTAGAAATTCTACATATTAAGAACTATTTATTTAAGAATTTGTGTCCAAATATTCATACTGATTGCTACAAAATGTTCTGCTAAGCTATTCAGTACCCACAGGAAATTGGTTATCACACCTAGCCCTCAAATTAAAGACTTTCTAGGTATCTCCATTCCATCAGTTCACCAACAAAAGCACATAGGCTTACTTTTGGAGAAGCAGCTTGTTTCTCCAATAATATAGAACACATGGTTAATATAACTCTCACCCTAATGATGGATGCATTCAAATATACACATCTACTGACAATAGATTGTAAAAAAGATTTAAGTATAATTATGCTAATGCCAACACTAGGGTACTGATTGCCATTAACTGCACTTAATTCTTTGTGCAATATATAAAATGCCTCTAGATCATTTCCAAATAGATCTGTTGATTTATTATATTATCAGAAAACAGAGAACACCACTGTTTAATCCTGCAAAATGTGAACTGGTTAACAGTAAGAGGTCTTCAGCTTAACTCTTTTATATTTAAACTAATGAAATGTAAATACTGACCCCATTCAAGTTTCAAAGATCCACCCTAAATGTAGTAATTACTCTTTTAGATCTAAGCATCTTGGCACTACCATGCTGGTCAGGCTTTCCTTCAATAAAAGAGTGGGAGTGAAATCATTCAGGGAAATTGAAATTGTAAAAGCACCCTAGAACTTACTTCCGCAGGACTTAAGGAGGATTAATCAATTCCAGATACATGTCATGTTGTGTGTATCAACTCACTCTAATGGATATGCAATGGCAATTTCTTTGTTTTAGATCATTTAGTTTGATCGAATGCATTTATTATTTTATTTACATAATGTCTATCTTCTGAATTCTTTCTAAATACTTTCTACAACACCATGCAGCTTCTTTACACTGTGCTACTGTACTACTGTTTTTGCCACATGGTTTGGGTCATGGCTGAAGACGGTGCTAGGACCAGCCCATATATCTGATTATCAAAGTATTTACATTATAAGCTGCAAAAGACATATGATTATTAAGACACCTCTAATCTTGCTGCTTTATCTTGCCTCATTGTTTTACATATTACAAAGAGATAAAGATCTGATGCTTAAGCATTCAAAATTTGGCACTATTTGGGGACTGTCTTCAGTTTTGGGGACCTTCTCTGGAAAAATGGATAGGATCAGCTTGGGTATTACAGATATGGATTTAAAAACATTGCATAATTAGTCATCTTCTGACTCATAACAAGCAAAAATACTAGCAGAGTTCAGTATTGTTACCAAAAAAAAAGCTCTGCGTTAAAACTTGCTTCTTCCAAAAGAGCTCTGGTTTTGCCTTTTCTCTAGCTTCAAATAGTTACATAATGAACCTTTTGGCAAAATCAGTTCAAACAAATGCCCTATCATAAAACAGTGTTACTGAAGAAGTGTAAAATGGCAAAGTGTTCAGTTCAAACTAAGCTTTACAGGGGTTATACTTATCTGATGTTAGGTCTTAAACTAGAGTTTATAAGTCACAATATACCCAATAAATATTAATTTTTGTAATTTTTTGTAAACAGATTACAATATCTCTGTAACCACCCAAGCCACGCATATACTGTTAACAGCATGCTATTAATTTAGCTATGAACTTTCACATAAGGCTAAGCAGCTCTGTGTTTGGTTTGGTTGTTAAGAGGACCATGAAAATTATGACAAGGTAAATTAGCTGTAGGGGCATGGTCAAGATGGCTTACTGAGAGCAGCAACTGGCAAAAGATCTGTGACTGAAAACCTTTCTTTGACAGAAAATATAATCAAAAAATTTAAATTTGGAGATGCTTGTTAGCTAATTTTATTCACTAATAGTTGGAGAAAAGGTTATATCTTCATGCTTTTTAAAAGCTGTATTTTCTCTGCCAGAATTTGAACAGCTTCGTTAAGAGAGGAGACTTCAACACGAGTCACTCAAGAAATGGTACTCAGGATTCTTGTGTTAAAAAAGACATACAGTCACAAATATCTGGTATGCAGAATGTACCTCTCCAAGCTGTAAATGTAGATAAATCCTTTATTGAACACGAACAATACAATAAGGTAAACGAAACACTGATAAATCAAGCGCTTTCGCCTGCATAGATGTCAGGCTTTTTCAAGATGAAACAGCAGGGTAACCAAGTTCATTTAAATAGAGGCTTTCAGTGCTGATTGTTTCAATTAAACAATTACATTAATTCAATTAAATTAATTGAATTAAGTTGATTGAAATGCTTTAACCAACACCAAGATGTAAAATATACTTTGTTGAGATGGAAGCATGGTTGTGCACAATACTTTTGATTTCAAGCAAACAAATAAAAACATGTTAAAATACAAATGCGTAGATGTTGTCTGACAAGAGCTGAGAATACTATCTTATAATGTTAAATACTATCAGTACATTCTAAAGTCATTGAAAAAAACTTTCTTAGTTTAAATATTTTAAATATTATAAATAACATGGACAAATAAACAATGAAATCAGAGTGGTGTGACAACTGTGTTTTTTTTTGTTTTAGTTTTTTTAAAATAAAACCTTCTAAGAACTGTGCATATAAAAAATATACAATTAAAATGAACCTTAAAAAATTCCTTTATGCACTCAGTGCCAATAAAATATCAATAAATATAAAAATAAATATAAATAAAAATACATTGTTTAATATATATTATTTCCAGTTAATATGTAATAAATATCAATAAATATAATAAATATAATAAATATAATATATTATTAAACTTGTGTGCTAAGTCTACTGTTGTGTAACCAGTACCTAAAAAATGTCTAAAGAATGGGGTTTTAATTAATAAATTATTAATTTATACCCATGTGCGTGTGTTATGATGTAATAGTGCGTCTTTTATACAAAAGCTTGTTGAAAACATACAAATATTTGCAACTTCTTACATTCAACCTGTGACATCTTTTGTAGATGAATTTCCAAATGGTCAACCTATGAGCAACTATATTATTCATTGTTCCATAAGATATTAATTATGGTTATAGTTTCGCTCGTCTAAGTTTTAATAAACTACTGATGCTGATAGCATCATTTAAGGCAGGTGGTTTCGTTGCATTTAGTCTGAGTTGCCATATTAGTTCTTTGTACTCAATGGTGGCTTCCCAGTCACCACCTCTTGGGTTATGGGGAACCTGTTCTAAGACTAAAAATTTCACAGACATATTAGGGCAAACCATCTGGTGTCTATAAAAAGCGTTTGATTCTTTCTTCTTTTGGATGTCATAAAGGTGTTCGTAGATTCTCCTACGCAACGTCCTTTCGGTCTTTCCAATGTAAAAACTTTCACAAATCTGACACACACCTAAGTATATTACCCCTTTAGATGCACAGTTGTAATGTAACTCTGATCTGACTCTAAAATTTCTGGATTTAAAAGAAGAAAGAATCATAACACACGCACATGGGTATAAATTAATAACAAAAAAAACACAGTTGTCACACCACTCTGATTTCATTGTTTATTTGTCCATGTTATTTATAATATTTAAAATATTTAAACTAAGAAAGTTTTTTTCAATGACTTTAGAATGTACTGATAGTATTTAACATTATAAGATAGTATTCACAGCTCTTGTCAGACAATATCTACGCATTTGTATTTTAACATGTTTTTATTTGTTTGCTTGAAATCAAAAGTATTGTGCACAACCATGCTTCCATCTCAACAAAGTATATTTTACATCTTGGTGTTGGTTAAAGCATTTCAATCAACTTAATTCAATTAATTTAATTGAATTAATGTAATTGTTTAATTGAAACAATCAGCACTGAAAGCCTCTATTTAAATGAACTTGGTTACCCTGCTGTTTCATCTTGAAAAAGCCTGACATCTATGCAGGCGAAAGCGCTTGATTTATCAGTGTTTCGTTTACCTTATTGTGTTGTTCATGTTCAATAAAGGATTTATCTACATTTACAGCTTGGAGAGGTTCATTGGACTACCACAGTGCTTACTGCTTTCTTCCTTTTGGTTGTTGGGACTTAGTTCGTGGTTTGGTTTATTACTGGTATGCAGAATGTATTACTTAAAATAGACAAACTGGATACCAAACTAGAAAGTTTTAAAGAAGAGACAAGAAAGAACATGGAACATTTAGAAATCCTTATGTAACAACAAACTGCACAAAACAGCAGTATGGAAGAAGCTTTAAATAATCATGAAGAAAAAATAACTGAAGGTGAGTCTCAGACTGAATTTCTTTTAGAACAAAATAACTGGCTCATAGAAAAAGGTGATGATTTAGAAAATAAACTGAGACAAAATAATATTAGAGTTTATGGTATACATGAAAAGTATGATGGAGAAAATGTAATACATTTCTTAAAAACCCTGGCTACATAAAACATTAAATCTACCCAAAATTTTATCTTTTTGAATTGAAAGGGCACATAGATCCAACAGAGCACCTCTGAAGAAGGACAGAAAATATAATCAAAAAATTTAAATTTGGAGATGCTTGTTAGCTAATTTTATTCACTAATAGTTAGAGAAAAGATTATACCTTCATGCTTTTCAAAAGCTGTATTTTTTCTGCCAGAATTTGAACAGCTTGGTTAAGAGAGGAGACTTCAACATGAGTCACTCAAGAAATGGTGCTCAGGATTCTTGTGTTAAAAAAGACATACAGTCACAAATATCTGGTATGCAGAATGTATTACTTAAAATAGACAAACTGGATACCAAACTAGAAAGTTTTAAAGAAGAGACAAGAAAGAATATAGAACATTTAGAAATCCTTATGTAATAACAAACTGCACAAAACAGCAGTATGGAAGAAGCTTTAAATAATCATGAAGAAAAAATAACTGAAGGTAAGTCTCAGACTGAATTTCTTTTAAAACAAAATAACTGGCTCATAGAAAAAGGTGATGATTTAGAAAATAAACTGAGACAAAATAATATTAGAGTTTATGGTATACCTGAAAAGTATGATGGAGAAAATGTAATAAATTTCTTAAAAAAAACTGGCTACATAAATCATTAAATCTACCCAAAATGTTATCTTTTTGAATTGAAAGGGCACGTAGATCCCGCAGAGCACCTCTGAAGAAGGAAAACACACTACCATATTCAATTATAGATAAGTTCATGTTTAGCTTAGAAAAAGATCAACTATTAAAATCAACATTATCCAGACCACCTATTAAAATAGGTAAACTTGTAGTCAAATTTGACAATAATTATTCCAGAAAAGTAACAAGTAAAAGAAAATCCTGTTTACCACTGGCCAAGGCATTTAAAAAGAACAACAGTAAAGCCACATTGGTGTTTCCTGCAAAGGTCAAATTATTTCTTTCTGAAGAAACCTAAACATTTAACACATGGAAGGAAGCATCCACTGTTGTTAACAGCAATAAAACCCTTAACAATACTGAAGAAATGGAGCGGAACAATATATCCCTCAAGAGACAGCATGAGCTGAATTCCTGGAAAACTGTTTCTAAAATTAAAAAACTTAAAAACATGTGACTTTTATTCTCTGATTGCAGGGCTCTTATTTTCTGAAACAATAGATTTGCCATTTAAGTAAAAGGTTTGTACTGGACTTTAAGCTTCAAAACATATGTAAGTATGCATTTATATTTTAAGCTAAAACATTTTTTCATGATGAAGAATATAAATGGTTGCTTTTACTGTTTTACTACATTTACAGTGAAAAACTTAATATGTTTCATTTAATGTAACTTATAAGTGTATTTCTAAATGTTAAACAAATATTTCTTGTAAGAGAATGTCATGAAATTATAAGCAATAGTATTAGTAACTTTAAGACTATATAGGTTAAGAATTTTATTTTTTCATCTTTGCTTAGTATGCTGTGTTAACTGAATATCAGATCCAATTAATATGCTAATTAGAAGTGTTAAAGTGCTGGTGATTTTGTTTTCTTTGCTCCTGTGTAACACATTACTTTCACAGGTCATTTATGAAGCAAGTAACAGAGAAAGCGTGAGAACAATAGAATGTCACATTTGTGTCAGAATGCTGGCTTCTCCCCATCTTAATCTGTTCTGAAAAAAAAAATCTAGGTCAAAGTTCATCAGTGATGTCTATGAAAACAGAAAGGAACTTTCTTTTCTTTCTTTTTTTATCAAGTATATATGTCAGACATCTACTCAAAATAACATTTTTTCTTTTCTTAGAAATGAAGAATTGGTAAAACAAAAGCTATAGTAATGTTTTCTATTGAGTTGTTGCTCATATATAATGTGCTTACATTTTGCTGAATGTTAATAGGTATGCTGTAGTATTATTACTTCTCACTGTACATATTAATGGAATAAAGTAAAGTCAGATGTTTGTTACTGATTAGAACAGCTTAAAAGAACTAAGGAGAACGAGAAACATACAGAGGAAATTAGCAGCTGCTGTGTAATGAGAGTTTTCATATTCACATGCTGTAATCAAATTCTGATGTCAGGATGTGAAGCTTAGATCAGAACATCAGTTCACAATGGCTAAGCAGGAATTCTTTTATATACACTCAAGATTGCTTGTAATACTAGACTTAATTACAGTAAACATTTTATCAATAATATGTAAATGCACAGGAAAGGAAATATTTAATATGTAAGATTAATAAAAATGCTGTGTCAGCAAGTTAAGGAATATATATATACACATACTATAATCCTTAATAGAGAGCTAATGATTAAATAGCTCTTTGATGGGAGATTTTAGAAATACACGATATATAGAATAAGGTAGAATATAAGGAGGAAAAGAAAGCAGAAAAAATATATTTAAATAGCAAACTGCTTATAAGAAAGATGTCTATTACATATACCAGCATATGGCAGAAATATGAGTATACAAGATCTCATATAATTTACACAAAAATCATAAAAATATTTTAAAATAATCTGAAAGCTGAACTTTGAAGCTTGGTCATATGAACTTCAAAGCTTTTACATGTTGTAAATTATTAGATTCACTAAGATTACCTAAAACAACTAATTTCATTAGTCAAAGTTGAAATTTGAGTGTGTTATTTCTGAATCAGTGCATCCGTTTTATGGAAAGTAAAGTAGATTTTTCAATATGTTTGAACATGGGAAGGGAGAATGAGATTTGAATTAACTTTTACATACAATATAGACTACAAATATTATATATTTTGACTCCATAGAAATAGCAAGGCATTCTTTTCAACCTCAGTAATGTTCATATTTTTAAAAAGTAGTTTAATAAGCTAAAGGATTTTTAACATTTTGATATTTGTCATGTTAAGACTGTTACACAATTTTGCAATATTGACACTAATACCTTAAAATTAATTCAGAGCTTTTCTTAGATGTGTAAAATGTATGTGACTCTTTTAGCATGATAAATATATATGTGCATTATAGACTAGTATGAAAAGATTAGCTGTCACCTGTAAGTTTACAGATGTCTTTATCTCTTCAGGTCCCAGTCTGTTATCCTTATTTATTTAGATATTTACTTATAATAATGTTGAATGAATGATTGAATGAATAATTTAGGGATATTTAATGGATAATTTGTACTACTGTTATATAACTACGTATATAGTACAATATTTGTTGGATTATTAAATATTTGTGATTAACAGAAAGGATTATTAAACTTTTATGTCATAATGGAGGAACAGTTTTAAAAGGCAACATATATTATTAAATTAATAGTCTCATCATATTTGACTTCTGTATATTATATTAATCATTTGAAAGTCACAGTAGCTTTTGGCTAGCTTTTTGATGAAATTTTAGGGATTAGTAAGTAGAGAGATAGTATAGTAGTTTGTCTATTCAATATGTAAACTAAGAATTTTGGTATCCATTTTAGGTTGTGTTTTATTAGCAATATATACAGGTACAGTTGCAGGCTTGTCTTTGTTTTTGTTATTTATGAATTTTAGTAGTCTAGTTTGTAGAAAGGAAGAATTCAAAAAATGTGGAATATTAAGAGGGCTTGGAGGAATGCATTAGAGTCTTATATATAATTAAACTAACATGGTGAATAAATGTGTCATATTATCTTTTAAAATAAATCTTTTTAAATACACAGTATGGATAGTTTTAATCTATTATCTGTTAAAATAAATGGATTAAATAATGGCAACAAAAGTAAATCATTAACAATATATCTAAAATTAAACAGAAGAGACATTATATTCTTGCAAGGGACTCACTTGATAGATAAAGATATACAATATTTAAATAATTTAGGTTATGAAATGTTATCATCTGCTTCTTTTAACAAAAAGAGGAGAGGAACTGATATACTTTGGAGAAAAATCTACTGTATCTATTGTAATGCCTAAGGCCATGGAATCCATTAATGAGGTCAAAGTATACATTTGTAATAATTAAATATACTGGCACACTCTGTACACTAGATAATTTTAACTGGATCCTGGAATAGGTCCAAGAATGATTAAAGATCATTTAAACTTACTACAAAATCATTGGAAGGATAGTTTAATTTCATCTAGGGATTTTAACTGCATTTCTAGTATAGAAGACATAAGTGAACAGATGAAAGCTAAAATACTGGTATCAGCTAAAGCACTAAACAGATAGATTAATAATAATAATTTATTTGATTTACTAGTAAAAGCAGACTATAAGTCATTGTTCTTCACTCATTATTCTTATGAACATAGGACACAAACTAGGACTGACAGGATGTATGCCTATAGATTTACTTAATAAAGTGAATTATTTTATAACTAGTCTTTTATCTGATCATAATGCACTAAGTATTAATATATTGATGGATATAAGGAAATTTCAGATTATTTATAAGATCACGGTATATATATATGATGAAATTAAAATAATTTAAAAGTTACCTTAGGGAGCAAATTAAGGATTTTTTATCTTTGAATGATAATGGTCAGGTTAATAAAGTCATACTATGGGACTCCTTAAAAAAAGCATATTAAAGATGGAATGGGCCTGTAATAAAATGAAAGAGTGGGATAAAGAGTTGTTATAAATACAAGATGAAGTACACAAACTGAGGTTTAAAGAACAAATAAAGAAATTAGGCAATAGTGAAATTATTCAAAAATTAATGATAAAATATCAAATAGTTTTAACTCATAAAGTGGAGATAACTTCAGAAAAAATAAAATTGCACAGATATGCAATGACTTCAAAAAATCTACACAGATTACCTAATAGAAGTAAAATGTTAAGCAAAAAGGAACAAATAGATAATATCTGAAATCTTCACACTAATAAGTTTACTTCAGGCATAGAGTAAATGCATAATATTTTTTTAAAAATTCCATGAGAATCTTAATAAAGATAAAAATAATAATCCCTATGATTACAAAATAGAAGTTAAAGAAGCTTTAAAACCAGAGAAAATGTTAAAGCTCCAGGGTTAGATGGTTTAAGTATGGAATTATATTTTCTGTAATCTCACCTATACTTAAACAAGGAAAGGATAATATAGCATTAACTGACTACATCAGTGTGGTATATTGAAGATGTAGGCATGGTTGGTGTGGTTTAATCATGAGGGCAAAGCCCAATTGATTAAACAAAGGCAACCATGGGTAAATCTTCAATATACCACACCATGGAGTCGGTTATTGCTGTTATACAATGACATTATTTAAGAAAACATTACTTACTTTTCTTAAATAATGTCTTTGTATAATGGCCCTGTGGTGGTCTTCTGCTTTTCCTTTAATATCCTGGAACATTGCTGATGCATTGCGCATGCATATGGGACTTGTGCTCCTACACTTTTGCAATACACCAGTGCTGTTTGAAGAAGCAAAGGAGAAAGGAATATTGCCACTGCTTTTTTTTAAACTAAAAACACAAAAAAAAAAAAAAGAAACAAACAAACTGGGAGGCTTGTAACATACAGGAGAGATGGGGCAGAGGAAATGAAAGGATAATCAGGTACATCTATTTAATTGTATATAATGTACCTCATTATACTTTTATTTTTCTCTGTGCCATCTCTGTTGTTTGTTTTAGTCTCCAGTTTTGTCAGCTTATTAAAAAAATGAAATAAAAGCATTTTTTTGTATATATTAATGGAAAAAAGTCTGGGTGACCAGACCTTCCTTTGGTATATGCTCGGATTTACAATGGGCACGCTGATTGGGCTGACCAATCAGTGTGCTCATTTTCGAATATTAATGGCCAGTTATTGTATAATAAGTTAGTTTCCTCATATAGACCTATTTCATTATTAAATGTAGACTATAAAATATTTACTTCCATTTTTGTTACAAGATTAAGAGATACAGTAGATAAACAAATAAAGATCAAACACGATTTACAGTCAATGGATTAATGCATGATAATATTAAAAGAGTAGTAACTATCTTAGTTTTAACAAAAGGAACGCCCTAATTAGCTTAGATATCAAAATACCTTTTGATTCTGTAGATTGGAACTACCTGTTTAAAACTTTAGAAGTGTTTGCATTTCTAGAGCAGTTTATTGGAATGTTAAAAAAAAACTTGTATACAGACTCCAAAGCATATGGTAAAATTGGATCTTACATTTCTCAAAGAGTCACTTTAAACAAATGCACTAAGCAAGAATGTCCCTTGTCTCCTCTTCTATTTGCATTAGTTATTGAACCCTTAGCTAATAGTATAAGAAGCAATGAAAAAATGGATGGATTATCAATTAACAGATATTGTCAATATAAAATGCAGCTTTTTGAAGATAATATTTTACTAAATATAGGAAATTTAAATTATTCAAAGAAATAGATGAGTAAATTGAAAAGTTTCAAAAACTATCGCTGCTGAAATTTAATAATAATAAAACTGAAACTTTACTGTTAAATCAGTTACTAGATACTAAGTTTAAAGATAAATATAAATATAACTGGGAAGGAAAAGAGCTAAAACATTAAGGAATAAAAATTTATCAAGATGTGAATAAGATTATTAATAATAATTTTGAAAAAGTGTTACTTCTTATTAAAAAAATTGAATGATTTTTTTTAACTTTTGAGGACAGGTTAGTCCTTATTAAAGGATTATATTACCCAAGATTTTATATGTGTGTGTGTATATATATATATATATATATATATATATATATATATATATATATATATATATTACATTCAATAGCTTTAATACCTGACAAAAAAATCAAAAAAAATAGAGAAAGTGGAAAAGGTTAACTTCATTCTTATGGTATCCTAAAAAGACAAGAATTACTTATAAAAATCATATAAGATTATGGGAGTATGGTGACATTAGCTTAACAGATGTAGACTCTTATTCTATTGTTGCATATTTTAACTCCATTATACTCTGAATAGACTCACCTTACACTAGTTAAAGGAAAACCATCCAAGAGCAGCAGATTATACTAATTTCTTATAAGTTTATTAAATATGTTAAATTAGAAATATATAGCAATCCTTTCATCTGGTTAACAAAATTTACCTTAAAAGGAAATTAATTTAAATCTTTAGACTCTGCATATAACAAATCAATTCTTAAAACAGTTAAGAAATATATTTTACAACTGCAGTCACATCAAAATGGAATTTTTTGTGCTTTCCCACTGCACACTCCTCTAGATTTAAGGAAACTCAGAACAATGTTAAAATGAATTTACTAAAAAAAAAGAATGGATTAGTATTATGGTCTGATTGCTTTGAAAAAAGGAAAAGCTAAGTCCCCAGAATATTTAATGAGAGAATATTAATTGGATTATCTGCTAATCAATTAATAGTATCAATTAGTAAGAAATTAAATTAATTTGTAGATAATATAAGTGAAAAGGAACAGAAAGCTACCCCCCATTATATGAATATATGAATGCTATCATCAAAGGTAGATTAACCTACAAAGGAATTTTGTCCAAGTTGTATAATTTAGTTATAAGTATAATAACTCTGATGAAAAATTCTGGAACTTTTTAGATAGTAGTGGATTTGTGACTAAATAGATGGTAAAAATAAAACTTTATTACTTAACTGAGATAGTCAAACGTCTTCAAATTTATACTGGAAAGTATTTATGTGAAAATGTATACACAGAAGGTTTGTTACTCCCTATAAAATCTTTAAGTTTAGTAAAATGACTTCTTCGGTTTGTTGGAGATGTATTAAAGATGGAAAAGCTGATTGGATACACATATTCATGGATTGTGAAAACTTAAATGTATATTGGGAAGAGATGAGAATGTTTTTAAGGGGTTATGGTTTGATAATTGTTCTTTAACTTAATCAGTAATACTAATGAATGTTCTACTTCCTGTACCTGTAAAAGCCACAGAGCAAAACATGTTTGGTCTCTCTTGGCAGTTGCTAGAAAAGTTATTACAAAACAATTGGAAATCAAACTCAGTTCCTATGTTCAAATAATTTTTAAATTTAACAGCAATATTATGTAAAACTGAAAAAAATAAAAGATCAGAATAAGATATATAAATCATACTAAGACTTTTAGGGGTTGGGATAATATTTGAATGTTGCTATTGAAATACCAGGACTGTTAATGTGTTAATTGTGTAAGATTATCTTGAAGATTCAATGTATTGCTTTCATTATATAGAATATGTGATACTGGGTTTCTTACCTTCAGTGTATATATTGTCAATAAGTAAAATTAATAAAAATGTTCCTATAAAATAAAAGTAAATTAGTAGTACATGAAAAAATATAATATCTCTGCAGCTTTATTAGACAGATGTCAAGTATCAAAACAGTTGGGATGCCCATCATGTAAGCTTTAAAATAAAATATTTCAATTGCATGTATGTAGCATGGTTTAGGAATTATCAGTGAAAATACAATCAATAGTAAATATCTAGAGGCATCACTTGGATGAATCTAGAAAAATGTCCGGATGCATTACTAAGGCTTAAGACTGAAGCAGATAAGGTCAGTTTTACTTTACAGATATGCCATGTGACACTTTCAGGACTCTTGTTACTGAAATCTTCAGTAGGATTTTAGTTTTTTTCATCTTTTTGTTGATAGAGTGATATAGAAAATGTATTATTTAAGAGTTATCACATAGTGCCATGATACCTGCAGATGTAGGATGACTGAAGAGATAATATTTTTAGCTTTAGCTACTTTTATTGACATTTCATATTTTACAGGACTGGACATATTAACTTCTGCTAACTTTAGAAGCCTTGCTGTGTAGCATTACTGCACATAGAGAAAAGGCATTAACTTTAAAAGCAACTATTTTAATATACATAGAGATGGTTCTTCTGTATCTGAGGTAGGTCCAACTGGTTTAATGATGTTGGATGATGCATAATGTACTGAAGAAAGAAAATCTTTCAATTTTATGCATAACAAAATTATTTTTAGATAAATATGAAACACATAACATTTATTATGAAATAAAATGTTTCTTTTTGCACTCACAACATACTATTGGAAAAGTTTTAACAAAATCATTGTCAGTTGAAGCTGAATCTCTGAATTAGAACTAGGACATCTAGTAGCTTTAGCTACTTTTATTGACGTTTCATACTGTACAGGACTGGACATATTAACTTCTGCTAATTTTAGAAGCCTTGTTGTGTAGCATTACTGCTTCTTCTTCTTTCAGCCGCTCCTGTTAGGGGTTGCCACAGCGGATCATCTGTTTCCATTTCTTCCTGTCCTCTGCATCTTGTTCTGTCACACCAACCATCTGCATGTCCTCTCTCACCACATTCATAAACCTTATCTTAGGCCTTCCTCTTTTCCTGTTACCTGGCAGCTTCATCCTTAGCATCTTTTTCCCAATATACTCTGCATCCCTCCTCAGCACATCTCCCAACCAACATAATCTTACCTCTCTGGCTTTGTCTCCAAACCTTCCAACCTGGGCTGACCCTCTAATATACTTATTCCTAATCCTGTCCATCCTCATCACACCTAGTGCAAATCTTAACATCTTCAACTCTGCCATGTCAAGCTCTGACTCCTGCCTTTTTGTCAGTGCCACTGTCTCCAACCCATATAACATAGCTGGTCTCACTACCCTCTTGTAGACCTTCCCTTTCACTCTTACTGATACTCGTCTGTCACAAATCACTCCTGACACTCTTCTCCACCCACGCCATCCTGCCTGTACTCTCTTCTTCACCTCTCTTCCACACTCACCATTACTCTGAACTGTTGATCCCAAGTACTTAAACTCATCCACCATTCCCATCTCTACTCCCTGTATCCTCACCATTCCTCTATCCTCCCTCTCATTCACACACATATATTCTGTCTTAGCCCTGCTGACCTTCATTCCTCTTCTCTCTAGAGCATATCTCCACCTCTCCAGGGTCTCCTCCACCTGTTCCCTACTCTCACTACAGATCACAATGTCATCTGCAAACATCATAGTCTACGAGGACTCCTGTCTGATCTCGTCTGTCAACCTGTCCATCACCATTGCAAATAAGAAAGGGCTCAGAGCTGATCCTTGATGTAATGCCACCTTCACCTTAAACGCATCCATCACTCCCACCGCAGACCTCACAGCTGCCACACTACCCTCGTACATATCCTGTACCACTCTTATGTACTTCTCTGACACTCCCGACTTCCTCATACAATACCACAACTCTTCTCTAGGCACCCTGTCATATGCTTTCTCTAAATCCGCAAAGACACAATGCAACTCCTTCTGACCTGCTCTGTACTTCTCCATCAACACCCTCAGAGCATACATCTCATCTGTAGTGCTCTTTCCTGGCATGAAACCATACTGCTGATCACTAATCATTACCTGCCTTCTTAACCTAGCTTCCACTACTCTTTCCCATAACTTCATGCTGTGACTGATCAGTTTAATCCCTCTGTAGTACTACAGCTATGCACATTATTCTTAAAAATCAGTACCAAAACACTTTTCTCCATTTTTCAGGCATCCTCTCACTTTCCAAGATTTCATTAAACAATCTAGTTAAAAACCCAACAGACATTTCACCTAAACACCTCCATGCTTCCACAGGTATGTCATCTGGACCAACAGCCTTTCTGTTCTTCATCCTCTTCATAGATATCTTTACTTCCTTCTTGCTAATCCACTGCACATCATGATTCACTATCCGCACATCATCCAACCTTCTCTCCCTCTTATTCTCTTCATTCATCAACCCCTCAAAGTACTCTTTCCATCTTCTCAACACACTCTCCTCGCTTGTGAGTACGTTTCCCTCATTATCCTTTATCACCCTTACCTGCTGCACATCTTTACTAGCTCAGTCCCTCTGTGTAGCCAATCGGTATAGGTCCTTTTCTCCCTCCTTGGTGTCCAACCTTTTATACAACTCTTCATACACCTTATTCTTAGCCTTCGCCACCTCTCTCTTTGCCATGCACCTCATCTCCTTATACTCTTGTCTACTTTCTTCATCTCTTATTTATTTATTTATTTATTTATTTGCAGTTGGTTTACCAGGATAGTCCATTGGGCCAAAATGAACCCGTTTTCAATGGAGTCCTGGGGAGAAAAGCTCCAGTAAGAAGGTTACAATAGGTTTTACATTAGATTACAATGTTTACAAGTCAACAAATTAGAGCAAGACATTTCATGTAGTATGGCTTGAGAAACAAGGTTACAAGTAGGTTTTAGGTTATATTACAATATTTTCCAATGATGCAGTTTAAATCATAATGTTTCAAGTAGTACAGACAGGTGATGAAAGTTTCAGAATATATAATAATGGTAATGAAAACATTTCTATATAAGTACTGAGAGGTCCTAAATATTGGCTAAGCTTGAAAGTATGACAGATAATACAATTTATAAAAAGTTTGTTTAAAACAAGTAGAGAGAATTTGAGTTAGGAGAGGCAGTATAGGAAGTTAGAGGAAGGGAGGGATAAACGAGTTTGCCAGTTTATATTATGATGGATGAGAACAGGAGCATTCCCACTGGGATATTAGGTGAGAGTGAAGAGATTTTTTGAAAGTGAAGTGGTTAGAGATGATACGAATGGATGGGGGTAGGGAGTTCCAGAGACGTGCTAGGCCGTAGGATAGGAGATTTTTACCTGGGGGGTGAGTAGGTTTATGCAATTCTATTAGATTTTGGTTGTTAGATCTTAGTACTCTGTTGGGTAGGTGCATTTTAAAGGCAGAGGAAAGGGATGGACAGAGAAGGGGGTTGAAAATGAATTTATGTGCAAGAGTCAGTTGAGTGTAGGTGAGATGATTGGAAAGTTCTAGCCATTTTAGTTTGTGGAGAGAAGAACAGTGGTGGGTAGATGATTTGTGGCTAGTAGTGAATTTGGCGATTTTGTTGTAACATGAGGAAAGTTGTGTTTTAAGGGAAGATTGTAGATTAGTTAAGAGTGGGGCTCCATAGAGAAGGGAGGGGATAAGAAATGAGGTAGAGAGAGTGATTTTGGTGGAGGGTGTGAGGTAACGATTTTGTCGATAGAGCATACCTAATTTTTGATGGGTTTTTTTGATATTTAGTTGTAGGTGGGAGTTGAATTTAAGCTTACTATCAATTTGGACCCCAAGTAATTTAGTCTCAGGCACCAGTTCAAGAGATGTATTGTTATTACTAGTGATATAGAAAGTGTTTGTATTGATGGAGGTGACTTTATAGGGAGTGAATACCATTAATTTGGTTTTAGAGGCATTTAATGCTAGGTGATTTCTTTTCATCCATTGTTCTGTGATTGAGAATGCATCTTGTGTAAGTTTTAGCAGTGTGGGGAGGGATGTGGCAGAACAGATAATAGTTGAATCATCTGCATATTGGATGATATTTGAGAAAGGAACAGAATTTCGGAAGTCATTTATGAATATATTAAAGAGGAGAGGACCTAGTATGGAACCTTGAGGAACTCCAGTTGGGGTAGCAAGGAAATAAGAGGTGGCTTTCTTCCATTTTGCTGATTGATATCTTTTAGATAAGTAACTGGAGAACCAGTTCTGAGAAGAAGAAGATAGGTTTAGCAGAGAGAGTTTAGTTAGAAGAAGTTTGTGAGAGATAGTGTCAAAGGCTTTAGAAAGGTCAAGTATGAGGGTAGAGACAATATGACCAGAGTCTCGGGCTTTGTTAACAGTTTCCAGGAAGGAGAGGAGGACTGTCATAGTGCTAAGACCAGGCCTAAAACCATGCTGTGTTGGAGTTAGTAGGTGATTGTCTATGAGATATGGTAGGAGTTGTAGTTGGATACATTTTTCTAGGAGTTTAGAAATGAGAGATAGGATGGCGATAGGTCGGAAATTAGTTGTATTGTTATTATTACCACCTTTATGCAAGGGTATGATGAAATCCTTTTTCCAGATTTGGGGTACTATGCTTTCTTGGATAGAGCGGTTTATTAGGATACTGATGGGGTAGGCAATGGCTTCTGCAGCTATGCTAAGAAAGTATGATGGGATGTTGTCAGGGGCATTAGATCCTGGCTTAAGTTTTTGAAGGAGTTTTTCTATGGTGGATATGGGTATAGGTTTGAAAGAAAAAGGAGAGGAAGGAGTAGGGAGGGTATTAGAGAGTGATGATAGTGGGGAAGAAGAGAGTGTAGTAGTAGGAGTGCAGGTAGAAGTGTTTGTAGTGTTTGTAGAGGAAGTTGAGGGTGAAATGGAAGGAGTGGTGTTGTCAGAGAATGTTGAGGTTAATTTAAAAATAGAATTTATGAAGAAAGAGTTAAATTGTGTGGCCAAATCTATGTTGGGAGCACTGGGGTCTGGGCTGGGGTTGTCAATTTTGCCTGGATTGATAAGGGTGGCGACTCCTTTCCAGAATTTCTGAGGGTTTGTTTTATTGTTGTTTTGGAGTATGGACAAGTAATTTTGTTGGTCAGTGATAATAAGCTTTTTGACTTTATTTCTGAGTGTTTTATATTCGTTATGAATGAGGGGATACTTATTTTTGTGGTAGAGTGCCCAGAGTTTGTTTCTGCATTGCATGGTGACTAGAGTACTTTTGGATAGCCAAGGAGCAGTTTTGATTTTTATTCGCTTAGTCCATAGAGGAGCATGGTAGTCGAGAAGGTTTAAGAAGGTTGAGTTGAAGTGGGCAACGGCATTATCTAAAGGTAGAGTTTTTAGAATGTTCCAATTAATAGCTTTTAAGGAGTCTGAGAAGGTTATAGTGTTGAAGTTTTTTTGGTTGCGAGTAGTAATATAATTATGTGTTTGGTGTATGGGTGAAGGGAGTCGGTGTGTGAATGTGGGTAGGTGATCGCTAAGAGGGTCTGGAAGTGTACCATTATCAGAGAAATAATGAGGGTGGGAGACTAAAATCCAGTCTAAAATGCTGCCACTGGATAGGTTTTTTGAGGGGTAGGTTGTGGAGTTGATTAGCTGTGAGAAGATATAAAGGTTGATGTTAAGAGGGTTTGTGGGAGATTGAATGGAGGACCAATTGATATTCATGTCTCCCAGGATTATTATTTCATTAGTAATGTTAGTGGATAGCCAGAACAGGATGTCTTTGAGTGTAGTAATGTTATCACCAGGGGGAATGTAAAGGGTGGCTATGCATATGTGTTTGTGTATATTAACCTGAAATAATGCTAGGAGTAATTCAGCATTATTGAATTGGGGAATAGGTTTGTTATATGGAGTAACTGATAAGGAAGATGAGTATAGGAGAGCTACTCCACCTCCTTTTTTATGAGTTCTGTCTTTTCTTATGATTGAGTAGTTGGATGGTGCTATCTCAGAGTCTTTTATGTGGGGTTTTAACCAAGTTTCAGAGATGGATAGAAAGTCTGGTTTGTTGTGTGTGAGCCAGGCATGGAGGTTTGGGATTTTGTTCACTATACTTTGGGAGTTTAGGGAGGTGAATAGTATGGACTTATCTGTAGTGGATGAGGTGGTGGGACCAGGATTAGGGTGAATATCTCCAGATAATAGTGTAGTAATTAGATATAGGATTGGGTTGGATAGATATTTGGACTGTTTAGAATATGGGTTAGGCTTTATTATGGTGATGAGGGGTATGTTAGTTGCTCTGGTGGTAGAATGTTTATGAAGGGTGATAAGTTTATAAGGGAAATATAGATGGTTGCTTATATCGTATAGGTGAGGAGATATTATGGTGTAAGAGTTTGAGGGAGGTGAGTTGTGATGGTTGGTTACAAGAAAGGATTGTGAGTGATTAATATGATTGGTCTGGGTGAGGTAGTAGATATAGGATATGTTGAGGAGAAGTAAAAGCAGAGTGGAGAAGGTGGAAGGTTTAGAAATCATAATGATGAAGTAGTTAAAGCTGGTTCTTGAGAGTTGGTATGTAGTTGTTGAGTAAACTATAGGTGTAAGAGTGCTGTATGTATAGAGGTGTAGCTATGTTTCTAATTATTCTGATGGAGTGGAGATTTTGAGTAATGTTTAAGTATTGGTGGGGTTTGGGAGTGGGTGTTGACTGAGAAAGGAGACTAATTGGCTAGGATGGGGTTTGTAGGTGTGTTTAGAGATGATTGTTATGGGTGGGGTAAGAGAGTGGGTGTTGACAGAGATGTGGAAACTAGTTGGCTAGGTAGTGTAGTGGGTGTGGTTATGAAGGTATTAATGTAGAGGTGCTGGGGGCGGGTGGAAATTGGGGGCAGGGTAGGGGAGCAGAGTGAGCCCGCAGGGCGAACGGAGCGGGTAGAGCCAAGGAAGGTAGAGCGAGAACCTATCAGTGGGATGTTGGTAGGAGAAGGTAAGTACAGGGGACAAGGATTTAGAAGGATAGAATGGCCAAAGATGTTTGAAAGAAAAAAGGAGGGAGAAAAAAGAAATAAAAACTTGTAGAGAATAGTAAGGCAAGTAAAGTGAGAGATGTGGGAAGTCAGGAGTAGTGGAGAGAGGGTGCCATCTAGTGGACAAAATCTAGAGTGCACCTGTGATTCCACCAGAGTAAATTCCTTGAGCTGAGAGTGTTGAGGAGAGAAGGGGACTAGTGTAGCTAAGGAAGCTAGAAATATGGGGGGGGGGGCTGAGTTGAGAAGGGTTTGGCTGCTGGCTTTCCTGGAAAGGGAGCATGCTGAACCTATCAGGGTTTTAGATAAATATGGTATTACAGAGGTTTAGCAACAGTTACACATACTTATTTAGTTCCTTCTAGGAGAAGCTAGTTCAATTCCCATAAAGGGGATGTATCATCAGAGCTTGTTTTTAATGCTTTAGGAGTGGGCGTCCAAACCAGGCGTAGTCACAGAGGGAGAGCAGGGCAAGGAGGCTGGAGAGCAGGAGAGAATGTAGATAGAAAATTGTATTTTAGTAAGCAAATCTGTTACAAGTTGGCTCCCTACAATAGCATTGCACTTTGTAAATATTAGTAAAAACCTGTAGTTTAGTAAGCAAATCTGTGACAAGTAGGCTCTCTACAATAGCATTGCACATTGAAAATAATAGCAACAAAGCTTCAGATATGTATTATTGTTCTAGATTCAATTAAGTTGCAGTAAGAGACAAGTACAACAGTACAACAGAATAAACCAGCTAGTAGCAATAAATGAAATTACAACATGACACCTTTTGTTAAGGGCCTTAGGGGCTTCACTGTGACTGTAATGCTGCTAATCCTAAAACTAAGGGTACTCTAGCATGAAGAAAGTAGTGTATCCACTAAAGGCTACTATTTTAAGGAATTGAAAGTTAGTTTGTTCGCTAATGAGTTTATGCAGTATAAAGTCTTTCTAGAGGAAAACCAGAGTTAATTTGGTTGATTTATCTCAAGTTAGATAAGTGGAATGCAGTTTTATAGTTTATTTCAGTTTAGTTTTGAGATTAGTTGGTGTATGCAATACACGCTTAACCCGCACACGTGCAGGGGTTGGCGTTGTAAGAAATAATTAGACCAGCACGTTCAAATAATACAGCAATTTAGGTATAAAGTTAGCGTATGCGTGCACGCTTGGCCAGTCTATTTCAGAGATTATAAATAGTTTTTTACTGTTTACTTGCAGGGCTAAATAAGTACTTTAATATAGGTATGAAATTTCTAGGCGTTTGTGAATATATGCTTAACCAGCACATGTGCAGTGAGTAGCGTTGTAAAAATATCAGACGAGCACGTTCAATGAATTCAACAATACAGTTACATTAGCAAGTAAAATGGGAATAAAGTTAGTGTGTGCCTATATGCTTGGCCAGTTATTGCAGAGGTTACAAATTGTACGCTTAATACTCTTCAGATAACTTACATTAGTTTATGAGACTTTACTTTGATCTTGCCTAACTAATAATGCTTTCAATAGAGGTTCGATGTTTGTTGGCTAAAACTAGAAAATATCTTCAGTATGGGTTTGGCGTTTGCGAAGTTCGCTTAGCCAGCACACGTGCAGGGGTTGGCGTTGTAGGGAATTCTTGACCCGCACGATCAATAACAGCTAGCAATATAGGTATAAAGTGGCCGTATGGGATATACACATGGCCAGTATATCTCAGGAGTTACAAAAATGTATGAGTAAAAAGATAGCAGCTATTTCCTTGCTATACTGTTAAGTTCTATCAACAGGTTTGTACTTTGAATGCATTTGAAATATATGCTTAAGCCAGCACGCTTCGGTCACAGCCAACACATGAAGTGTAATAACGTATTACAAGTTTCATAATATAGAAGGCATTGCAATTATCTTGCTATAATGATGAAATACTTTCAAGCATTGCAGTTATCTTGCTATAATGATAAAGTACTTTCAATGCAGGTAGGAAGTTGTTAGCGTTTATGATGTCAACTTTCAACCAGCACACAGCAATTGCAATGAACTCATTTAGTATAACAACATGTCTAGTATCAAGATGTTATCGCCCAATGTTTTTAAATAATGCGATACATTTAGCAAGTAAAAACAAGATTCACCTTACTATGGGTACAGTCGCTGAAACCAGGACGCACAGCAGCCGAAGATGGAGTTAATTAAAGAAAGAAAAAGGCGCCCTAGGGCTGGGAGGTTTTACAAATTCAGGGAGGATGTTAGGTGAAAGAGGGAGGAGTGAGAGTAGGTATTAGCAGGTACAGACCGGAAGAACAGCAGCTTTATCTCAGTCAGAGAAGTTGTAGAATAGGTAGGTGGGATTTGAAGAAGGAGAAATTTAGAGAATTTATCTCTTTGACAATCCCACTTCTTCTTCGCCAACCTCTTTCTCTGTATACTCTCCTGTACTTCTTCATTCCACCACCAGGTCTCCTTGTCCTCCTTCCTTTTTCCAGATGTCACACTAAGTACCTTTCTAGCCATCTGTCTTACTAGCTCTGCTGTAGTTACCCATCTATTCGGTAACTCTTCACTGCCACCCACTGCCTGTCTTAACTCTTCCTGAACATCACCTCACAATTATCCTTTCTCACTTTCACCATTTGATCCTTGGTGCTGCCCTCACACTCATCCTCCTCTTCTTGATCACCAATGTCACCCTACAAACCACCATCCTATGCTGCCTAACTACACTTTCCCCTGCCACCACTTTACAGTCTCCATACTAACATAAAGTATTACAACACATTGTGGATAGTGCAAGATTTAGGAAAGTGTTTTTGTATTCCTGAAAATATTTGAATGACTGTTATATTGTAAGATGTGTTGTCAAAAAAAAAAAGCCCATCTTTGTGGTATATTATTAAGTCTTCATATCTTTCCTTTATGTGGTTTAAATTGTATAGGCAATTAAAAGGAAGATGCCACCAGACAAGGTAAGCTAGTAATATATGATAATCATCATAATTAAACTATTAGAGCAGAAAAAAAGAGGGAATAGCTTTATTTTAGAAACATGAGATATCTATATGCTAGCAGGGTGGAAGTTCATTGGCCATCTCCATAACATTTAATACTAGTTCACAAGCAGACAACAGTTTGGAAAAGGATGTGAGATAGGAAAGTATATAAGTCAAATAAAATATGGAAGAGACTGAAATCTGTCATAAATTTATATAATAATAACAAACTTAGTAAGAAAGTGATTATAACGATGTCAAAATGGCCACTGAAATGAAGACCCTCTATTATAGAATGTAGAGCAGAAGAAATTATGGTTAATGAAAACAACAGATTAATGGAAGAAATTGTTGAATTATTTATTAGTATGAGTTTAATAGAATAGAATATATAGTTATCAGAGTTTACAGAGAGATGATTGCATTTACTCGATAACCCTTTATTCAAGGAGGGATAGGGAAGTGAATGGGAACGCAACTGGAATTATTCTTTTCGGGTTAGAATTTGCCATGGTCACAAATGTCTTCTTCAAAATGTTGCTGTAGAGCCTTAGTTAAAAAAAGGCTAGAAACAGTAAGAATTTGGTCAATATACCGATGAGCAATAGCAGAGGTGAACTGGAAAATAATAAACATTTATGTATACTGACAGATCAGACGGGATAAGAAATGAAACAGAGCAACTCAGCTATTCATTCAATGTAAGAAACATTGACTAATATTATAACAGAACAATTATTTCACTGAAAGTTGAAGATATAGAGGACTGTGATCAGGTATTTGATCATAATCAACTTATTATGTATCTGAGACATGCATGTCAAGAAATTCACCCCGAGAGTAAAGCTAAGTGAAACTTTAGTGGGGACTCTCAGTATTCATTTGGAAAGCATGCAATAAAAGTTATAATCACAGCAAACCAATCATAATTCTTTCTAGTGCATGGAGGTTTATCTGCTTCAAAACGTAGGAGCAAAAGCATTTTATGGCTTTCGAACAGGCAGAGGCAAAGTGTCCCTCTAAGGAACTAGTGGCTTTAAATGCTGCTACACTCCACTCTGACAACTTTTTGTTTGAAGCTATGTTGGAGTGAAATATCTAATAGCTTTTAAAGTTGCCAACAACAAAAAAATGAAACAACCAGGAACCAGGGAGAAGCAACCAAACAGCAAAAGAACACTTGTGGAAACAGGTGCTCGACACAATTCTTTTAATGTCTTGAAATCTGCATAAGTAATGACCGGAACTAGACACTTTATGACTGCCCTTTGTGTAGTGGATAGTCCAAAGAGTAAGACAGAGAACTGATAATGTAAGCTAGGCATTCAATATCAGACAACGTAACAGGCAAATCTTAAAATACACCTGAACTGCTCACCAATGAGAATGTGATGATAGGCATCCTTTAAATCTAGCTTTACCATGAAAGACAGAGGAGGGAGCAGAGGTAAAATGGAATCATGGGATAACATTTTAAACTTTGGAATCATGGCAAAAAGATTTAGAAATGAAATGTCCAGCACAGAACTGCAGGATCATTCTTTCTTTGGTACTAGAAACATCTTTGAATGAAAGCCGTTGCCCATCTGACAGGGTGCAATGTTTCTATTCCTCACCAACAAGCATATAATACAGAAAAAGAGGAAACAAGAAGACTTTGATAAAGAATGTAAACAGCTTAAAAAGTTATATAAAGCATATATCAGGGAATAGTTAACAAGCAAAGAAAAATCAGATGGTATTCAATTAAGTCCTCTGAAAAAAACATAAAGACAAGTCAAAGCAAAGAAATTTTCTTTTGGGCAACTTGAAGGAAAGATGTGCTATATGTTGTTAAGGACAATGAGATAACCTTTTTTGGCACCTAATAAGCAAAAAGGTTACAAAAAAAGGACAAACCAAGGTGTCTGATTCATGGACTATATTATAAGAATCTGTTTGGAAATGAAGTCAAAATAGTACTCCTTGATGTTTAGTGCAAGTAATCTTTATCTAGTATAAGTTAAAATGTAAAGCATTGTTAATAATGAGCTCTGTTAGGATAAAGAAATTAATAAACTTAAATGATGTATGCTCAAAGATTTGTTCATTTAGTTAATTTGGTTTGCACACTTTAAATTCTGTAACAAGTAATAGTTGACAGAATAAACTGAAATTAAGTAAAAACTGAATTATATAATGGCAAAAATCTTTATTTCTGCTGACTCCATGTTGGATATGGCTTCCTAATGAAACATCAACTGTTTTGTTATCAACAGTCAAAACTGCAATCACATATCAAATACAGTATATTACTCAAATATGCAAACAGCAATTAAAGGGAAAAAAGTACTCAAAATAGTCCCAGTAGGGGGGTGCATCACCCATGCACCTGATACTTATATATACCAGCCTGGAAGTTACTAAATCTGTTGGGTCCAGGAGCTACTGTGAGACAGTAACATATTAATGTCTGCTATTCATTCTGTGCCAGAGTTCATACGTATTTTATTCTTATTGCAGTGCATGGAGTACAGTGATTATGCTCCACTATCCAGAAAAAAAGATAAACCAGTTAAGTACCACAGTGGCATGGAACACAACCTTAATAATTGTTAAGCACCCCCTGTTTAAGTTGTTAAGGTCAGGTCTACTGCTCAGCAGTAAAATCTGCCAGTACTGACTAGCAAATGTACCTACAGAACAACAGATTTGTTTTTGTTTGCTGTCCATAACCTTAACATGTCCCTAAGTTCCTGTAAAAATAATAAATAAATAATTTAGAAAGTTGCTAGAATGACAAGATATGTTCGCCTGTATAATATGAAGGATATGAACTCTGAAACTGAAATATATGTAATTATTTACTGACTTCAGTCCTCGGTGGTCTGAAAACTACAGATTTTATGAGGAACAGACCAAAAATGTGAAGCAATATTCATTCAATGTACGAAACATTGACTAATATTATAACAGAAAAATTATTTCACTGAAAGTTTAAGATATAGAGGACTGTGATCAGGTATTTGATCATAATCAACTTATTATGTATCTGAGACATGCATGTCAAGAAATTCACCCCGAGAGTAAAGCTAAGTGAAACTTTAGTGGGGACTCTCAGTATTCATTTGGAAAGCATGCAATAAAAGTTATAATCATAGCAAACTAATCATAATTCTTCCTAGTGCATGGAGGTTTATCTGCTTCAAAATGCAGGAGTAAAAGTATTTTATTGTTTTCAAACAGGCAGAGGCAAAGTGTCCCTTTATGGAGCTAGTGGCTTTAAATGCTGCTACACTCCACTCTGACAAGTTTTTGTTTGAAGCTATGTTGGAGTGAAATATCTAACACCTTTTAAAGTTGCCAACAACAAAAAAAATTAAACAACCAGAGAGAAGCAACCAAACAGCAAAAGTACACTGGTGGAAACAGGTGCTTGACACAATTCTTTTAGTGTAAACCAAATTTATTAATCCGCCATTCATTCAAAGACTTCATCAGAAACAAACAGCCACATAATATTGCAGCCATATTTAAACCAAATTTGTTAAACAATTAACCAATAGAAAACACTGATATTAACCTGTAATGCATCAAACAGAATAAATGACAGATTTTCTATACTTTAAAAAACATTTGATTTCAATTCCTGTAGAAAAATGGTTAGAATTTTGAGTCATTTTTTACAAAAATATGGGCACTTCAGCACACATCAAGTATATCTATATAGAACTTTAATGGATATAGTGTTAGTGAATAATTATTTTATTTTTAACACTAAGTTTTTCAAACAAAAAAGGGGGTAGCAATAGAGGTGACGGTAGCCCCCTCCTTTGCTAACTTAGTTTTAGGATGGTGGGAGAAAGAATTGTTACTGCCGTTTTGTCGATGATTGATTTATTATTGTTTTAGAAGCTGGTTTTGATTTGAATAATTTTATGCTAGAATTGAATACTAGCTGTACTTTCTAGAAAATACAACTGGAAACTTTGGTCTCCGTGTGAACTTTTAGATATAGATTTAGAGTGAGATGGTGCCAAATTTATTTCTAGAATTCACAGAAAAGACACTTTTAGCAATAGCTATATCCACTTCAAAAGTGGGCATCCTATGTACATTAAAAGCAACATTCCCCATGGCCAATACATTAGAGCGTACAGGATGGTCAGTGATGACCAAGATTTTTTGAATGAAACAGCATTTATCAAGAAGTTATTCTTGGAAAGAGGTTACAACTTGGACTTACTTAATGATACAGTGGATGAAATTATTAGTGTTAGAGCTAATAAATTTCCACCCATTATTATACATGGTTTCAATAGTAAACAATGAAGCAAGAGATGAATCTTTTAATTCCCATTTTGCTTCAAGATTTTGATTGGACACGACGGTGGATTCCATGACCATTAAAAATATTCTCAAAAACAACTGGAAAATTTGATTAGGACATGAGAACCTGGCAAAAGTAGTGGGGGATAGACCCCAGTTTGTAGAAAAGAAAAATGGAAACATTAAACAATTGTTAGAATTTTCAGGTATGAAAATTATAATACCTTGTACAAATAAGGTCTTTGGTACTTACAAATGTTTGAACTGCAGGATGTGTAGGTTTATTTCTGAAGGTCCCTTCATAGACTTATCACATTGTAATAGAACTATAAAAGTGCCAGGTAGATTTGATTGTTCCTCTACTGGGGTTGTTTATGTTGCTTTATTTATGTCGTGCACAGCATTTTATATTGGCATGACTACCGGAAGTCTGGGTACTAGAATCAGGGAACATGTATATGCTATAACCACACATGATGAGAATAATGTGTTGTACAAGCATTCTGTAAAATGTTCCACTTTTAAGAAATGTCTTTTTTTCTGTTTTAGATGTGGTACATATGGACTTAAGGGGAGGTGATTTTAAGAATGAATTTGAAAGAAAGGAAGTTGAGTAGCAGATTCTGTTGGCTGCTCAACTTCCTCCTGGTTTAAATGAAGCTGTAAACATCAAATGTTTTTTAAAGTAAAGAAAATCTGTCATTTATTCTGCTTCATGCATTAAGGGTTAATATCAGTGTTTTCTATTGATTAATTATTTAACAAATTTGGTTTAAATATGGCTGCAATATTATGTGGTTGGTTGTTTCTGATTAAGTCTTCGGACAAATAGCAGATTAATAAATTTGGTTTATGCTAAAAGAATTGTGTTGATCACCTGTTTTCACCTTTTACTGCTGTTCTCTGGTGGCAGACTCTGGTTGCTGTTAAGACCTGATTAGAGACTATCACTTAACAATACTTAGAGATGTTGAACAAAAGGTTTTTAAGCACATTTCTGATTTCAAGCATTTAAAAAGTCTGCCTTTCTCCCAGTTTTGGAGCATAATCACAGCATTCCATGCACTACATATAATAAGCATTTATGAAAGAATAGTGGAGGTAGAACAAATACTGATAGTACTATGTAGTAAGACCGAATAGGAAAATGATGTTAGGGATATAAAAGAATGAAGACAAGATCAAACCAGCATATGGAGATTGAGGAGATGAATTCCATCTGTGGAGGAGTTAAATACCAGTTTATCATTGAGCACAGAGAACAAACAAGAAAGCAAAAGTTGAATGGAACATTAGAAATGTAAAGACAAAATGAAAATGAGCAAGAAAAATTTCATGATTCTACTATTAGTCTGGAAGACATAGAAGAAGAAAAGAAATACAGATAATAATTCAGGAGTTGATCATCAGAATGTGGGGATAAGGAAACAAATGACAGGAGCAATGTGAAATAAACACGTTACAGAAATTATAATTGTGTAAGTAAACTTACTATAACAGTAGATATTCTAAGAAAATTAGAAAATAATTTAAATATATGAACTATGAACCTATGAAGAGTTAATGTTGGAGTAGCCTAATCTGTTTCAGACCTATCCTTTCAAAAGGTGCCTTCCATGTGCTCTAAGTGTTAGGAGATTGAGAGGAGCTCTTTATAAAAACTGTCAAAAAAACTGTCATAAAAAGAATGTCAATATCCTCAGAACATTGTTTTGAGGCAAGAGCCCTGAAAGAACAATGCTATGAAACAAACTCTACAGTGAACAATATACAAAATGGTATATACATCCACTCTCTGGCAACACATCTAGAGCCTGTTTACTGCATTTCCTGTGTTGCACTTAATTTAAAATAGTTTTTTTCTCTTAAAACTGCATTTTACCTGACTTTGGCCTAGCACTCAAGTGTGGAGTCATTTATTGCACTGTTGTGATTATTTTGCTACTTGTGTATCTCTGCTACCTTTAAACTAAAACAAAAAAGAAAAAAAAAAAAAAAAAAAATCTTGCTTTTTTTTCCCACTTTATGAAATTTAAGAAAGTTCAGTTACAGATCTGCTGTTTTGAACTGTTTGTAAGTTTCTTGGAGGCCAGTGCTTGCTTGGACTAAAGGGAAGTCACTGTGTTCACCAATGGCAGTGGTTAACACTGAACAGCCTGCCTGTCCCTGTAGGAGTGGTTACTGCCTAGAAGCTGTAGTTTTATTGGCCATTTTGGGTCAATTCTAAAGTCCTTGATCTTTATCTCTTAAAACCCTGCAACCCTCTTTTAGCACGGTTTTGCGCACAGAGCAGCGTCGGACAGTGCCGCTTAAACAAGCTTAAACTATTCCCGGCTCCACAAAGTCTACTCTTCACTTTTCCCTTAGAACTGCTCTAAATCTCAAATTAAGCACTCTATTCTCTTTCTAAATCCCTGCACTTGCTCGTATAAGTAATCTCATAGGTAAACACAAACTAAAGCACTACATCCTCTTATACTCCTTCAAAGCACTTGCTCCCTATTGGTTCTTTCTGATCAGTCAATAAGTAGTTCCCTATATTATTCAGGCATATCCAAAGGTCATTTTCGAGTTTACTCTCCAGTCCAGCTGGTGAATCTGGGAATCCTGAGGCAATGTTACAACTGCCTTATGTATACAGACCACCCTCTCCTCCTCCCAACAAGCTCAAATATATGTGAGAGATACAACTATATAGCCAAACTGGAGGCTAAACTCTCTCAACCCAGTACTGGCACAGCCTGTCAGGAGGAGAAGGTAACCACACACACCACAAATCCAGTCTCACATAGACCTATCGCATCAGCAAACCAAACACATAAACACACAAAAACATACTCGGAGGCTCTAAATAAAAATCTGCCTAAGCAGCAGAGACCTCCAAAGCAGACATCCAAGCAACACCTACCACAAAACAATATCCACGTAGCACATAGCTCACAAAGTCAGTGTGCCACACAGTCACAGCCCTTAAGGCTAAACAACACACCTAATACACTTGTAATAGGTGACTCTACTGTCAGACACACTGATGTCCCACTCACCAGGCTGCACAAGGAGAAGGTCACTGTAAGCTGCCTGTCGGGTGCCAGGATCCGCCACATAATACAAGCACTCGGGTCACTCCAAAGCAAGTACAAGTATGACTCCATCATTGTCCATGCTGGTGTGAATGACCTGAGATGTACCTCCCTGGACTACATGAAAAAAGACGTACAGGAGCTCTTTGATCATGTAGCCCAGCCCGGTATGACCCTGACCTTGAGTAGCATCTAACCCTCACCAAGAATGATGCCACAGTATAAAGAAAAAATAATCAATTTTAACAACTGGCTAAAGTATTGGTGTCATTCAAAGAGGATCCAGTGTCTGTCAGCCTGGGATGACATGCTCGACAAGCCATGTTGCTTCACTAGGGACGGCTTGCACCTGTCACCCCTGGGTTTTTGAATACTGACTAAGGCTCTTGCCTCCCCCATAGTGCCTTTTTTAGACAAGGCTCAAAAGACAAACCCACCCCCATAGACAACACAAAGAAAAAAAAACTAAGGGTAATGCTACTCAATGCCAGAAGTCTAAACCTCAAGATGCACGCACTCGAGACTCTCCTCAGTATGGAGAATATCGATATCTGTGCAATAACAGAAACCTGGTTCAAGGCTCCTGAGAGCACCCCAGCACTACCAGGCTATACTTCATACCATGCTTTCCAGCCCCAAAACTTGGACCGAGCTACAAAAGGAGGAGGAGTATCCATATTTATCAAAGATACCCTCACCTCCAGGCTAGTGGCACTACACAAAGCTTCGGAGACTATCCATGTGCAACTAACAGTGGGCAAAACTGCCTTTCAGTTTGTAGCCTGCTACAGACCACCCTCCCAAACACAGGAACCTCACTCAGCTTTCCTGAGAACACTGGAGAATATGAAAGTCTCTCCAAACACTATTATATTGGGTGACTTCAACTACCCAAACATCGATTGGGAAAACTACTCAAGCCCAAACAACCTAGCCCAATGGTTCCTAGAATTTATAAACTCAAATGCTATGGAACAACTGGTCACCACTCCCACAAGAGGGGAAAACATACTGGATCTGGTCATCACCAACATGGGGTCTCTATGTTCCACACCAGAGGTATACCCCTCATTGGTAAGATCAGACCATAAACAAATCTCACTGGACATCCATATTCCATCCCCACCCCCAGCCAAGGAAACCATGGTGAAGAACTTCTCAAAAGCAAACTTCACACTTCTCAAAACTGAGGTGGAATCCTTCAAAGCCCCCGGGCCAGTGGACAAAACGGCCCAAAATGCAGAATCCTTTACAAAAGCATTCTATGGACACCTACAGGAATGCATGGAGCATGCTATCCCAAATAAAACCAAGACTCACTCTTCCAAAGGCAGAAGACCTGTCTGGTGGACCCTGGCCATAAATAAGCTATACAACAGCAGGAGAAAGCTACTACATGACAGAGCAAAATCCCAAAAAGGGAAGGCGTCACTGATCAGTACTAGCAAGAAACTATGATCCCTCATAAAATCTTCTAAGGCCAGCTTTGAAAGAAAAATTGCACAAGACACTAAAGATAATCACAAGGCCTTCTTTAGTTATGTCAGAAACCTGGGAGGCAACTCCCAGATATGCTCTGAGTTAGTGCAAAATGACAAAAATTTCACTGAACCCACAGACATTGCCAACATCCTGGTAGAAAGGTTCAGTGCAAACTTCTCCCCTCCTTCTCCCCCAAAAGAGCAAATGTCTATCGCAACAGAGTGTAGCCTCCCTGACATTACAGATGCACAGGTGAGAGCTGCCCTCTCCAAAGCTAAAAACATAGCATCAATGGGACCAGACGGTGTCCCGGGCTGTGTCTTACATGAGCTCCAAGAAGAACTAAACCCTCATATAAAGTCACTGTTCAATCTCAGCCTTACTACAGGATATGTTCCCAAGGAATGGCATACAGCAACAGTGGTCCCACTCCACAAAGGTGGTGCCACAATAGACCCCAGAAACTATCACCCTTTAAGCCTGACTAGCCTGGTCTACAAAGCTATGGAACGTATCATCATGGAAATCATAAACAAAGACATTGGGAACCTCCAGACACTGGATCCTACCCAATTTGGCTTCGTTAAGGGCAGATCTTGCCTCTTGAACCTGGTCAACTTCTTTGAAACAGTTACCAAAGCCATAGATGAAGGAAAGGTAGTCTACACAGCCTACCTGGACCTCGCAAAGACCTTTGACACACTACCCCACTTAGGCATCATAAATAAGCTCACCAGCTTAAATATCAACCCCTATGTCACAAGATGGGTTGCAAACTGGCTCAGGGATAGAACCCACATGGTCAGAATAGCAGGTGCCATGTCAGACTCTAAACCAGTTACAGTGGTGTCCCACAAGACTCAGTCCTGGGACCTCTCTTGTTCAGTATATATTTCTCCGAGTTACAGGCTAACACGGATGGACTATGGCAGACCAAGTTTGCAGATGACTGCAAACTGGGTGCTATAATCGACTCTCCAACTGACACAAGCATCCTCCAAAAGGGTCTCACAGAGTCGGATAACTGTGCCAGAGCCATGGCCTAAAGCTAAATGCCAAAAAGTGCATAGTCATCCCCTTTGGAAAAAACAACGTGCCCACAAATTACCACAGAGGTGGTAATCCATTAAGTACGGAAGAAGTAATTAGGGACTTGGGGACCCAAGTAAATAGCAATCTCTCCTTTGACAATCACATTGCCAAAGTGGTTAGAAAGACCTTCTATATAGCCCACCTTATCATGAAAGGGTTCGCATCTAGATCAAGAGAGGTCATTGTGTCCCTCTACTCATCACTTATCAGGCCCATAATTGAGTACAATGCCCCATTTGGGATGTACCCTACCCGACACCTTCAGTAACTGGAAAGACCCCAAAAGTATCTCACCAAGAGGCTCAAGGGGCTCAGACAGATGCCCTATGCAGTTTGGCTAAAGAAACTCCAGCTCTACTCAGTTGCGTACGGCCTACTCAGAGGCAATCTGTGTCTGACGTATAAAGCCATGTCCAACCCAGAATTAATGGACATGCTTCACCTCAGGAAATCTGAACCTCAGCACAGAAATAAATAGGACATGCTGGAGGGACATACTCATATCCCAGAGGCTCCCCTCACTCTGGAACAAAATCCCAATCCATGTCAGGCAGAGCCCCTCACTGAACCTCTTCAAGAGAAATCTTGACGAATGGATGGGAGATTGTAAGTTTACCCTTGGGATCTCTTCTGTGTCACTGCTTGACAGAGGTACAGTAAACAAACCTTAAAAGGGCTACCTTCTGTGACCTACTATACAAAGGCACAGTCAACTAATCTAAAAGGGTGGCGAAAGCCAAACATACTCTGGCTAGACTTATAAATGCCCTAGGGCAGATAGCCTAGTATCAACCTATGAACTCATGAACCTATGAACACAAAAGGAAAAAATAAATAAAATAAGAGGGCTTAAGAGTTGGCAGCTACTGCAACAGCAACCTATTAGTAAACTTACTGTTATGTTAGGTGTACATATACAGCTATAATATGTTCAACATAAGGATTACCTTTGAAGTAACCTAAGCTATTTGGTTAGATCAGTATACCTTAGAAACTCTGGCAAATAAATTAAAGTCTCCAGCAGCCCCTGGACAACAGTCCTAGAAAAGCCTAGTCTGGGCCTGGAAAATGAATCCAGTTTCTAGTGCTTTGTAAAGGTATGCACGCAGGATCAAGTTGCTGCCACTAGAATATTTCTAGAGGCTATGCTACCCCTTTCCAAAAAGCCAATGAAGATAAAGCTAAAGCCCTTGTGGACTGCCTGGAAATGACTTTATTATGATGAGTATAACAAAAAAAAAAAACAATTGCATGAGTCAACTATCTGGAAATAGTCTACTTTGACAGTGGTTGTCCTTTCCTCTTATCAGCTTTCTTGAAGGTTGAAGTTTTGTCTAGGTAGTATCTGGGCAGAATGTTAACATCAGAGTGTGAATAATCTTTTCTCCCTAGCTCTTGGGTTCAGGGAAGATAACATGGAAATTAATAGTATGGCTTAAAGAAAACTTTGAAACTTCTTCAGGTCCTGTGAAAAATGAGGTAGTGTTCACTCACCATAACTGCTGGTAACTCAGATAATCATGAAAAATTAGGTAGCGTTCACTCACCATAACTGTTGGTAACTCAGATAATCTCCTAGCAGAAGTCAGGATTATGAGTAAAACAGTCTTCCACATTAAAAACCTCAAATCAGCCTCATAAGCTTTTTCAAGTCTAAAAAAGTAAGGCTTTCAAGTGAAAATAATGATCCCGAGGAAAAGCCACCCATTTCTTAAGGGGACAGATATGCAACATCCCTTTCAAAAACTGTTTAACTTGAGCATGGTTATAAATGGGGAGATCAAAGGAGAGACAAGCAGAAGTGGCCAGCAAAAGCATAAAGATACAGGAATAAGAAAGGACAGGGGACAGCAACTCATATAAATAATCCAGGGTTTGAAGAGGGACCTGATTCCTGTTTTGGCACCAATTAGAACATCTTTTGCTCTTGGACATATATGATTTCCTAGTAGCAGTTTAGTACCTGATGCACATGCTCAGAAAAAAAGCCTAAAATGTACCAAAATCCTAGTTTACCCACCTTAGAAATTTCTTCTTTATAAATGCCAGAACTGGGATCTGAAAAAATAAATGGTGTAAATGTTGTGTCCAGACTGATATGAGATGCCACTGTAAATTCCCCATATGGAGTATGGCCAGTGGGAGCATGAGAATGATCTGTGCCATGTACCCCAAAACCCTGATACATTCCTTTGCAGATACCACACTCTGATTGGAGATTTTCAGGAAAAACTGAAATATATTCCCACAGCAGAATCTACTAGCATCCCTGTTATACAATGCCATGAGAAGGGATAAGAGAAGACTTCTGAAAGTTGATATAAAAATCCATACTGAGTAGAAGATTTTGAAAAATTACCAAAGACTCTTGACAACTGGAAAAACAAGCTGCAAGGTGAAGAAAGCTGTTCAAACATAAAAGATGTGAATGTCTTGAAATCTGCATAAGTAATGAGTGGAACTAGACACTTTATGACTTCCCTTTGTGTAGTGGACAGTCCAAAGAGTAAGACAGAGAACTGATAATGTAAGCCAGGCATTCAATGACAGACAACGTAACAGGCAAATCTTAAAATACACCTGAACTGCTCACCAATGAGAATGTGATGATAGGCATCCTTTAAATCTAGCTTTACCATGAAAGACAGAGGAGGGAGCAGAGGTAAAATGGAATCATGGGATAACATTTTAAACTTTGGAATCATGGCAAAAAGATTTAGAAATGAAATGTCCAGCACAGGACTGCAGGATCATTCTTTCTTTGGTACTAGAAACATCTTTGAATAAAAGCCATTGCCCATCTGACAGGGTGCATTGTTTCTATTCCTCACCAACAAGCATATAATACAGAAAAAGAGGAAACAAGAAGACTTTGATAAAGAATGTAAACAGCTTAAAAAGTTATATAAAGCATATATCAGGGAATAGTTAAGTTGCAAAGAAAAATCAGATGGTATTCAATTAAGACCTATGAAAAAAATAAAGACAAGTAAAAGCAAAGACATTTGCTTTTGGGCAATGTGATGGAAAGATGTGCTACATGTTGTTAAGGACAATGACATAACCTTTTTTGGCACCTAATAGCCAAAAAGGTTAGAAAAAAAGGACAAACCAAGGTGTCTGACTTATGGACTATATTATAAGAATCTGTTTGGAAATGAGGTCAGAATAGTACTCCTTGATGTTTAGTGCAAGTAATTCATTGAGTATAAGTTAATATGTAGAGCATTGTTAATAATGAGCTCTGTTAGGATAAAGAAATTAATAAACTTAAATGATGTATGCTCAAAGATTTGATTATGTTCATTTAGTTAATTTGGTTTGCACACTTTAAATTCTGTGACAATTCATAGTTGACAGAATAAACTGAAATTAAGTAAAAACTGAATTATATAAGGCAAAATATTTATTTCTGCTGACTCCATGTTAGATATGGCTTCCTAATGAAACATCAACTGTTTTGTTATCAACAGTCAAAACTGCAATCACATATCAGATACAGTATATTACTAAATATGAAAACAACAATTAAAGGGAAAAAAATACTCAAAAAAGTCCCAGTGAGTGTGGTGCACCAACCACGCACCTGGAAGTTACTAAATCTGTTGGGTCCAGGAGCTACTGTGAGAAAGTAACATCTTAATGTCTGCTGTTCATTCAGTGCCAGAGTTCATACCTATTTTATTCTTATTGCAGTGCATGGAGTACAGTGATTATGCTCCACTATCCAGAAAAAAAATAAACCAGTTAAGCACCACAGTGGCGCAGTGGCGTGCAACCCAACCTTAACAATTGTTAAGCACCCCCTGATTAAGTTGTTAAGGTCAGGTCTACTGCTCAGCAGTAAAATCTGCCAGTACTGACCAGCAAATGATAGCTGCAGAGCAAAAGATTTGTTTCTGTTTGCTGTCCATACCCTTAACATGTCCCTAAGTTCCTGTAAAAATAATAAATAAATAATTTAGAAAGTTGCTAGAATGACAAGATATGTTCACCTGTATAATGTGAAGGATATGAACTCTGAAAGTGAAATATATGTAATTATTTACTGACTTCAGTCCTCGGTGGTCTGAAAACTACAGATTTTATGAGGAACAGACCAAAAATGTGAAGCAGTATTCTGAGCGTTCTTCAAAAACCTGAAGAGTAGAGAGGCATTAAAGGTAATTGTAAACATGATGGGCAGCATTACAGTCCCTTTCTGACAGCATCTGCTAAGTGTTTTATACCTTTGAAAGCCAACAAAACACTTAGCAATTTTTTTCCCTGTAACTAATATTACCAGAGCCAATAAAGCTCCATGCACTACAAAGAATTATGATCATCTCCGAGATAATAACCCTGTATTATGTGTTATCAACATAAATGCCAGGATTCACCTTTCAAGAGAATGTCTTGTCACCCACGTCTCAAACACATGATAAGCGGGTTAGTATGAGTTATTTGTCTTGGGTATCTGTCCGACATTAACACCAGGAAAAGACTGAGTTTATTAGCTTCATCTTTCCACTGTGGGCTGAGTTATCCCTTTAATGGCATCAACTGAGTAGGTGCTAACTCCCCATGTCTGAATGCTCAGAGTGCCTGGTAAATGGATATATGTCAGATAATAAGTCTCTTTACAGTACTGGCAAAATGACCCATTTCACTGACCATAGTGTCACAGTAAATGTAGAAATGGCATAGATTTTCATCAAAATACTCTTCACTGTTAATAGTAGAACTGGTGCATGTGTTTTTAATTTGTTTTCAAGTCCCTGTATGACTTATGATTTATGATTTTTCTTTATGTAAGCTTCAGCATATCCTGTTTTCTGTGGTCTGAGTTTTTCACTTATAATTAAGATTGCCACCTGTCTGGATTTACATAGCTCAGTCCTAGTTTTTAACACTTGTCCTATATCTCACATAGTTTACTTCTTGGGCATTAATTGTCCTGTGTGATGGAATTTCTTTATAACTGTATATTATATTCCTTTGACCTGACAGGAAAGTAGACCAGACTTACAAGGAGATAAGTGCTGTTTCTGTCTCTCTCTCTCTCTCTCTCTCTCTCTGTCTCAGGTCCAGACTTTGAGAATCATATTTTTGTTGGCTGCTAATGAATTGTGGATGGTGGCAGGGCCAAAAGGTTTAATTTAGTTTTGTTTCAGGACACTGATAGTTAAAGGAGTTGTGGCACTGGTGTGTGGACTGTGAAGGAAAATGACGTGTTATATACTGTGCCAAAATGATTCATGGAATCACAGCTGGACAGGAGAATCAATTATCATGCTTGTCCAGGACAAGGTAGGTTGTCTTACATGGAACTTTAAAGAAAAAGGTAATAAAAGGCAAAGAGTTGTATCAGATTTAAAAGGCAGTAAACCATCTTCTGAGCACTGTCAAACAGGCAACACACATATCTTCTTATTTGCTTAAGAATTTTGGGAGGCCAAAGGTGTTAACATAAGGCAGTTTTAAAATACTGTTGTAATTCACTTAAAATATTAATAAAACAGCAGGTTTTGCATCCACATGCATTTTCTGAACAACTGGAAGAATGAAACTCTAATTTTGGAATTTTTGACTGACTATAATCCAGAAAAATCAAACACATTTATAAAGGACAGAGCAAAAATGAGACAAACTCGTGGACAGTTGAGAGGGAAAAACAGCAGGCAGAAATTAAGCTGTTTTAAATCTTCTACCAATGTTCTTTGCTAGGCAACACTGTTAGTTGTTACAGCTCTTAGGGATGTGTGTAACAACTTGTTACACATATCCTAAGCACTTTTAATATTAGGGCTCACACTAGAGAACAGTTTAACAAGTTTATCTTGTTTCCACAATACTGGAGCATAATCACCATGCTCTAATGTGCTACAAATTTCTTTTGTTGGCAACACTAATATAACTAAATATATATATATATATATATATATATATATATATATATATATATATATATATATATATATATGTAGGTCTATGTCATATAATCGAACTTCCAAAATTTCAAACACCATATGTTCGAATTTGGAAGTTCGAAATATGACAACAACGAAACCCCAGAACAGTGAATTTTTTCCCAGGGAAAAAATTTGCTGTTCCGAAAAACACCTAACCCTAAGTTCTGTCACATTCGCACACTTACCTTACCCACACCCTAACCCTAAAATCCACCACTATCGCACACTTACCTTACCCGTGCCCTAACCCTAAAGTCCATCATTATCGCACACTTACCTTACCAGCATCCTAACCCTAATGTCCATCACTTTTGCACACTTACCTTACCCGCACCCTAACCCCAACATCCGTCACACTCACACACTTACCTTAACCCGATATGAAACATTCGCACCACAGTACAGAAAATGTCGAAGAAAGAATTTGAATTTCCACGGCTTCGACATTTCTATTTTTCGAACTTCCCCATTCGATCTTCCAAGACTCGACATTTAGGATGGTCGATTAAATAACAGGAACCCTATATATAGATATATATATATATATATATATATATATATATATATATATATATATATATAGATATATAGATATATATATATATATATATATATATATATATATATATATATGGGTCTACTTTGAATAACTGAACCGCCACTTCATCGACACCCAGAAGATCGAGACGGAACGACCGAACAGGTAGGTGATCGATATTCCGACAGCCGAAAGACCGACAACGGCAATGTGTGAGCGCGATCCGCTAAGTGTGCGATAGTGACGGATTTAGGATTGGGGAGCGGACAGGTAAGTGTACGATAGTGAGGGATTTTAGGTTAGGGTGTGGAAAGGTGAGTGTCGGACTTAGGATTCCGTAAGGTAAGTGTGTGATAGTGACGAGTGTAGTGTAGGGAAGGGTTGAGTGTGTTAGGGTTAGTATGTGGGTGGAGTGAGGCTTAATGTTTTAGGGTGGGTTAAGTGAGTTAGGGTTAGGGTGCAGGTAGTGTTGAGGTTTAGGCGTGGGTTAAGTGAGATAGGGTTAGGTGCGGGTTGGGTAAGTGTCGGACGTTAGGGTTAGGGTTTAGATTAAGGTTAGTGGATATGTTATTGTGTGCAATGTGTAGTTTACGTTTTGTGTCGGTGTAATGGTGTTTTTTGAGTTGTTGCTGTTTGTCGGTGTTGTGTGTTTTCGGTTGTTTGGGGTCGGTAAATTGTGTGTCGGTGAATCGGAGGTTCGGTTATACAAAGTAGACCCATATATATATATAGATACATATACTGGATCAAGAACTGGAAGTACTATTTTGCCATTGTACCTGCTTACTGGCTTGGGTCAGGACTGAAATATTGCTGCTGCTCATTTATTTGGATCACAAATATAAATAAATCATAAAATAGTTGGTAAATTTTGGAAAGAGAGAAAAATAGATGGGGGATCACACAGTGCACCTTCTGCAATGTGTGTGCTATGAGACCATAAAAGCTGACATTGTTAGGTTGTGTGCATTATGTTGTTGGGTATTAGAGATTTCCTACAGACTTGTATGCTAGATGTTTTTAGATTGCAGTGTACCTTATATAGGTGGACCATTCAGCAACTGGCTCTTAGGTGTCTGACGAGTAAGAGGGGGGAGAGATGGGGTGTTAATCCAGAAAACAATGGTGAAATCCTGGAATGTAAAATTATGGGTTAAGGCAAACACATAATGACCAGTGATGGGATATTTATTCTTTTTTAATGTTATCTGCAGGAGATGATGTGTTGGGAAGCAGCTTAAATATGTGCTGTGATGGTAAGTAAAATGAAGTTGCAAAAGTATTTGCATATTTTTTACACATGGAGATAGCCATCATACATACAAATATTTAAGCACGAGCATTAATGCCCTTCTAGCCTGCCAATATACCAAAACACTTGTTCCCATAATAAGTTTCCAGGCTGTCCTTAAAAATATCTAAACTAGTGCTTGTTTAATGTAGTTTGGTAGTCTGTTCCAAGCATCAGCTGCTCTCTCAGAGAACCAATTAGTACACTTCTCATTCCTAGAGAATCATTTTTTTAATTTCTCCAAATCTTTTGGGTTTCTAATACTATGACGGAAATGGAACCCATTACTAAGTCAAAGTATGATTAAAGTTCATGAAATTAGTATTGTTTCAGTCTTTGATGTCAGCCAAAAGTGCTCTTTGCAGCACCTGCAATGTGTCCAGTAATGACTCCTTCTGTAATTCATATGAGGTTACATGTATTGGTAACATATCTAAATACAATTGTAGATTATTTTTTATAAGACACATTGTTCCTACTGCTATATGTCTGGGTATCTTTCTTCCACACTGCTCTCATTTCTGCTTGCAGATCCTCATATTTTATGACTTTGTGTCTCTTTATGTATGCAAGGCACTGTAGTCACTAGGTGTGGCAATTTCAATGATCAATGCTACTTTTGTCTTCTTTTCATGGACCACTATATCCGGATTTCTAGCATCTATCTTTGGAACTGTTGGTAATGGGTGATCCCATATGATGTAGACTTCATCATTTTATATGATGCTGTGTTGCTCATGTTTCCAGTGTTTTTCAGCCACTTCAATACTATACTGTTGCACAATACCATAATGTTTGCACAATCCTCAGTGTAACAGTCCGTCCACATTATTATGCCTTTTTGTATACAGTCCTTATGCCATTAGTATGTCACAACCAGCAATGAGGTATGCAGCTGTTTCCAATTTGGTTTTATAAAACCTACATTTGTCTGTTTCTCCCACATGTTCAATGGACTTTGTAAACTACCGTGTACGTAGTCCACTGTCTTGCCACCAATAATAACCTTTCTCCTCTTGGTTTGAATTCACCTCTCCTTAACCATTCCTGCATTCGTTCCTAATCAGCATGAAGTTCTTCCAGAAGTTTTCTATACTTGCAACTACATTTATGCATTTTCCAAATTTCTTGCCTTCTCATCTGGTCCTTCATCTCATATTCTTTCTTTTGTTTGTTGGCACATTGAGTTGCTGCCTGATTTTTATCTACTTCTGGTTTGATTTCCATTCGTGCTTGATGCCGATATGCTTCTGCTAGATTAAGCAGAGAAGTCATCTTAGATTTATTTTCCTCATGTTTCAAAACTTTCACTATGTTTGGGTGTTGTGAGGTCAGAAGATATGTGTACAGTCCCATGATTGCAGATCTATACATGTAATCAATTTCAAGGAGGCCTATCCCTCCTTCGGAACAGGAAATATATAATCTTGGTATGCACTGATTTTTATAAATCATTTGGTGAGCATGAAGCACCGTACTTGTTTTCCTGTCTAATCTATCCAACACATTTTGTGGTCAGTCAGTCACTCCAAACCTGTAAGTTAGGACAGGAAGAGCAAATTGGTTTATAACTTCGATTTTGTTTCTAGATGTCAATGCTGTTTTTAGGATTAATTTTAGTCTTCTAAAGTATCCCTTACTAAGAATCTTTTTTGATTTCTCCAAGTCTTTTGGGTTTCTAATACCATGACAGGAATGGGCCCCATTCCTAAGTCAGAGTATGATTAAAGTTCATGAAATTAGTATTATTTCACTCTTTGATGTTAGCCAAAAGTGCTCTTCACAGTACCTGCAATGTGCCCAGCAATGACTCCTTCTGCAATTCATACGGTGTTACATGAATTGGTAACATATCTAAATACAATTGCAGATTCTTTTTTATAAGACCAGTTGCTCCTACTACTATTGGAACTGTCTGGGTATCTTTCTTCCACATGGCTCTCGTTTCTGCCTGCAGATCAAGGTATTTTATATATATGTGTCTCTCTGTATGCAGGACACTATAGTCACTAGGTGTGGCAATTTCAATGATCAATGCTACTTTTCTTTTCTTGGATCACTATGTCTGGTTTTCTAGCATCTATCTTTTGGACTGTTGGTATTGGGTGATCCAATGTGATGTAAACTTCATCATTTTCTATGATTCTCTGTGGCTCATGTTTCCAATGTTTATTTAGCCACTTCAATACCATAATGTTTGCACAATCTCCAGTGTAACAATCTCACCACATTATTATGCCTTTCAGTATACAGTCCCCCTGCCATTAGAGCATCGTAACCAGCAATAAGGTGTGTAACTGTTTCCAACTTGTTTCCACAAAACCTACATATGTCTGTTTCTCCCACATGTTCAATGGACTTAGTAAACCAGTGTATACGCAGCCCACTATCTTGGGGTGCCAATATTAACCTTTCATTTCTTGATGTAAATTCACCTCTTCTTAACCATTCCAACATTCGTTCTTGATCAACATGAGGCTCTTCCAGAGGTTTTTATACTTGCAACTATATTTATGCATTTTCCACATTTCTTGCCTTCTCATCTGATCCTTCACCTTATATTCTTTATTTTCTTTTTAAGCACATTCAGTTGCTGCCTGGTTTTTATCCACTTCTGGTTTGATTTCCATTTCTGCTTGACGTCGATATGCTTCTGCTAAATTAAGCAGAGATGTCATCTTAGATTTATTCTCCTCATGTTTCAAAACTTTCACCACATTTGGATCTTGTGAGGTCAGTAGATATGTGTGGAGTCCCACGATTGCAGATCTATACATGTAATAAATTTCAAGGAGGCCCATCCCTCCTTCAGAACGGGAGATATATAATCTTGGTATACACTGATTTTTATAAATCATTTGGTGAGCATGAAGCATCCTTCTTGTTTTGATATCCAATCTATCCAACACTTTTGGGGCCAGTCAATCACTCCAAAACTATAAGTTAGGACAGGAAGAGCAAACTGATTTATAGCTTGGATCTTGTTCCTAGGTGTCAATGCTGTTTTCAGGATTAATTTAAGTCTTCTAAAGTACTCCTTACTAAGCCTTATTCGCATTTGTTTATGTTTTATTGCTGATCCTTCATCAATTCCCAACTATTTATACACCCCCTCTTGCCCAAGTTTTTTTATATCACATTCTTGTCCCAAACTGATGTTTTCCTGGTGCTGTAATTTTCCTTTTTAAATGTTGCTTTTGCACATTTATCAAGACCAAATGATATTCCGTTATCATCTGAAAAAGTTTTGACAATCTGCAGCTGTGCTTTCAGTTCCTCATCTGATGACCTATACAATTTTAAATCATCAACAAAGAGAAGATGAGAAGTCATTAGACTTTGTTGTTTTCTAGAAGCCATATTGTAGCCATGGCCTAGGCTGTAAAGTAAGCAGCTTAATGGGTTAATGGCAAGGCAGAATAACAATGGTGACAGTGAGTCGCCCTGGAATATCCCCCTTTGAATTTTTATCCCTGGGATAATAATCTGTCCTTTATCATGGTTTAATTGCAAAGTGGTCTGCCACTGTTTCATGGTTACTGTAATGTAATCAATCAGTGTAGGGTGCATTTTATAAATTTTGAATCACTCTTTTATCCATGAATGTGGGATACTATTAAATGTTTTTTTTCTACATGAGTTGTCTGATGATTCTCTAGTAGGTTTTGATAACCCCAAACATTCCCAGAGATAGTTGTCTGTAAATGCCCTATATATCTGAATAAAATCTCCTCTTAGATATCTATAAGAGACACTCTACAAGTTCAGATATTTTAGTCTTTCATAATAACATAACTTTTCACATCCATGGATGCCCTTGGTGTATTTCTGCTGTACTCTTTCCAGTTTACTCATGATTGTTTTCTTATGAGGTTTCCATATTGTTATTTCATTCTCAAGTTTGGGTCTAATATAACTAACAAACAATGACTTTATCATTTCTGATTTCCTAGACTTTATAAATATTTTATATAACCTACACTTCTATAACTATCATTAAATGATTGGTTGCTATAATTAGAAAAACTCAAAGCTGGATCTACCCATATACCCAGGTCCTTAAATTAATCTACAGTTTCAATCACTGTGTGCTGTATTAAATATCCACCTTTCAGTTTATGTCTCCCAAATCTCATATGCTTAGTTTTTGATGTATTTATCAGCATATTATTCTCCTGTGCCCAAATGGTCAATTTAGTCAGGTTCTTTTGCAGACATGCTTTATCTGAAACACGTAATCAGTTTACTCAGTTTCTGGTCATCTGCATATAGACTATAGAACACCTCAGATGAAAAAATTAGGTCTGAAAGATACAACCTAAACAAGTAAGGGTCTAAGACAGAGTCCTGTGGGACACCCTGACTGTAACCAAGAATTTCACCTATCCAATTGCTGTATACTGGCCATGTCCTATTTGTAAGCCATGCAGCTATCCATCTTATCAAGAGTACATCGATACCTAGTTCTTCTAATGTATTTATCAGTGTTTTGTGTATGACCCTGTCAAATGCTGAAGTTAAATCTATATAAATTATATCACAGCACAGTTTTTCATTCATAGCTGTTATTATACTGTTATAGAACATCGTGTAACAGGTGCTAATACATTTTTTCATCATATGCATGTTGACATATGGTTTCAAGTCCCAACCTATCCAGTTCTGAAAATAACTTATCCAATATTACCTTCTCCATTATTTTTCCACAACATGAAAGTAGACTTAAGGGTCTATATAACTCTGGGTTTGTTCTATTCCCCTTTCCCTTAAAGACAGGTTTAATAAGTGCATGTCTCCAGTCTTGAGGAATCTCCTCATATTTATATGACCTAGAAAAGAATAGATATAATGGTATAATTCTTTTTAATTTCTCCAAATCTTTTGGGTTTCTAATACCATGATGGGAATGGACCCCATTCCTAAGTCAAAGTATGATTAAAGTTCATGAAATTAGTATTGTTTCAGTCTTTGATGTCAGCCAGAAATGCTCTTCGCAGTACCCACAATGTGCCCAATAATGACTCCTTCTGCAATTTGTATGGAGATACATGTATCTGTAACATATCTAAATATGATTTTAGATTCCTTCTTTATAAGACCTGTTGCTCCTAATACTATTGGAACTGTCTGGGTATCTTTCTTCCATACTGCTCTTGTTTTTGTCTGCAAATTCTGATATTTTATGACTGTGTCTCTCTCTGTATGCAAGACACTGTAGTCACTGGGTGCAGTGATTGTTGCTACTTTTGTCTTCTTTTCATGGACCACTATATCTGTTTTTTTTTGCATCTGTCTTTTTAACTGTTGGTAAATGGCGATGCCATGTAATGTAGACTTCATCATTTTCTATGATGCGTTGTGGCTCATGTTTCCAGTGTTTTTAAGCTACTATAATATTATAATGTTTGCACAATCCCCAGTGCAACAGTGTTGCCACATTATTATGCCTTTCAGTATACAGTCTTTCTGCCATTAGTATATCACAACCAGCAAAAAGGTGTGTGACTGTTTGCAATTCTGTTTTACAAAACCTACATTTGTCTGTTTCTCCCACATGTTCAGTGGACTTTGTAAATCAATGTGCATGTAGCTAACTATCTTGTGCTGCCAATATTAATCTTTCTGCTCTTGGTTTGAATTCGCCTTTCCTTAACCATTCCTGCATTTGATCCTGATCAACATGAGGTTCTTCCAGGAGTTTTCTATACTTGCAACTGTATTTATGCCTTTTCCACATTTCTTACTTTTTCATCTGGTCCTTCACCTTATATTCTTTCTTTTGTTTTTTTTTTGGCACATTCAGTTGCTGCCTGATTTTTATCTACTTCTGGTTTGTTTTTATTTTTCGACAACATGAAAGTAGACTTAAGGGTCTACATGACTCTGGGTTTGTTCTACTCCCCTTTCCCTTAAAGACAGGTTTAATATGTGCATGTCTCCAGTCTTGAGGAATCTCCCCATATTTATATGACCTAGTAGATAATAGATATAATGGTATAATTATTTTTAATTTCTCCAAATCTTTTGGGTTTCTAATACCATGATGAGAATGGACCCCATTCCTAAGTCAAATTATGATTAAAGTTCATGAAATTAGTATTGTTTCAGTCTTTGATGTCTCCCAGAAGTGCTCTTTGCAGCACCTGCAATGTGCCCAGTAATGACTCCTTCTGCAGTTCATATGGAGTTACATGTATTTGTAACATATCTAAATATGGTTGTAGATTCCTTTTTTATAAGACCTGTTGCTCCTAATACTATTGGAACTGTCTGGGTATCTTTCTTCCATACTGCTCTTGTTTCTGTCTGCAAATTCTGATATTTTATGACTGTGTCTCTCTCTGTATGCAAGACACTGTAGTCACTGGGTGCAGTGATTTCAGTGATTGTTGCTACTTTTGTCTTCTTTTCATGGACCACTATATCTGGTTTTCTTGCATCTGTCTTTTGAACTGTTGGTAAATGGCGATGCCATGTAATGTAGACTTCATCATTTTCTATGATGCGTTGTGGCTCATGTTTCCAGTGTTTTTAAGCTACTATAATATTATAATGTTTGCACAATCCCCAGTGCAACAGTGTTGCCACATTATTATGCCTTTCAGTATACAGTCTTTCTGCCATTAGTATATCACAACCAGCAAAAAGGTGTGTGACTGTTTCCAGTTCTGTTTTACAAAACCTACATTTGTCTGTTTCTCCCACATGTTCAGTGGACTTTGTAAATCAATGTGCATGTAGCTAACTATCTTGTGCTGCCAATATTAATCTTTCTGCTCTTGGTTTGAATTCGCCTTTCCTTAACCATTCCTGCATTTGATCCTGATCAACATGAAGTTCTTCCAGGAGTTTTCTATACTTGCAACTGTATTTATGCATTTTCCACATTTCTTGCCTTCTCGTCTGGTCCTTCACCTTATATTGTTTCTTTTGTGTTTTTTTTGGCACATTCAGTTGCTGCCTGATTTTTATCTACTTCTGGTTTGTTTTTATTTTTCGTCAACATGAAAGTAGACTTAAGGGTCTACATGACTCTGGGTTTGTTCTACTCCCCTTTCCCTTAAAGACAGGTTTAATAAGTGCATGTCTCCAGTCTTGAGGAATCTCCCCATATTTATATGACCTAGTAAATAATAGATATAATGGTATAATTATTTTTAATTTCTCCAAATCTTTTGGGTTTCTAATACCATGATGAGAATGGACCCCATTCCTAAGTCAAATTATGATTAAAGTTCATGAAATTAGTATTGTTTCAGTCTTTGATGTCTCCCAGAAGTGCTCTTCGCAGTACCCACAATGTGCCCAGTAATGACTCCTTCTGCAGTTCATATGGAGTTACATGTATTTGTAACATATCTAAATATGGTTGTAGATTCCTTTTTTATAAGACCTGTTGCTCCTAATACTATTGGAACTGTCTGGGTATCTTTCTTCCATACTGCTCTTGTTTCTGTCTGCAAATTCTGATATTTTATGACTGTGTCTCTCTCTGTATGCAAGACACTGTAGTCACTGGGTGCAGTGATTTCAGTGATTGTTGCTACTTTTGTCTTCTTTTCATGGACCACTATATCTGGTTTTCTTGCATCTGTCTTTTGAACTGTTGGTAAATGGTGATGCCATGTAATGTAGACTTCATAATTTTCTATGATGCGTTGTGGCTCATGTTTCCAGTGTTTTTAAGCTACTATAATATTATAATGTTTGCACAATCCCCAGTGCAACAGTGTTGCCACATTATTATGCCTTTCAGTATACAGTCTTTCTGCAATTAGTATATCACAACCAGCAAAAAGGTGTGTGACTGTTTGCAATTCTGTTTTACAAAACCTACATTTGTCTGTTTCTCCCACATGTTCAGTGGACTTTGTAAACCAACGTGCACATAGCTCACTATCTTTTGCCGCCAATATTAATCTTTCTGCTCTTGGTTTGAATTTGCCTCTCCTTAACCATTCCTGCATTCGATTCTGATCAACATGAGGTTCTTCCAGGAGTTTTCTATACTTGCAACTATATTTATGCCTTTTCCACATTTTTTACCTTTTCATCTGGTCCTTCACCTTATATTCTTTCTTTTTTTTTTTTTTTTGGCACTTTCAGTTGCTGCCTGATTTTTATCTACTTCTGGTTTGATTTCCATTCCCGCTTGACACCGATATGCTTCTGCTAGATTAAGAAGGGAAGTCACCTTAGATTTATTTTCCTTATGTTTCAATACTTTAACTATGTTTGGGTCTTGTGAGGTCAGCAGATATGTATGCAGTCCCATGATTGCAGATCTATACATGTAATCAATTCCAAGGAGGCCCATACCTCATTCAGAACAGGGAATATCTAATCTTGGTATGCTATGATTTTTATAAATCATTTGGTGAGTATGAGGCATCCTTCTTGTTTTCCGGTCTAATCTGTCCAACACGTTTTTGGGCCAATCAATCACTCCAAAATGGTAAGTTAGGACAGGAAGAGCAAATTGGTTTATAGCTTGAATTTTGTTTCTCTGTGTCAACATTGTTTTTAGGATTAATTTAAGTCTTCTGAAACATTCCTTACTAAGTTGTATTCACATTTGTTAATGTTTTATTGCTGATCCTTCATCAGTTCCCAAATATTTATACACTCACTCTTGCTCATGTTCTTTTATATCACATTCTTGTCCCAAACTTATGTTTTCTTGGTGCTACAGCTTTCCTGCTTTAAAGGTTGTTTTTTCACATTTATCAAGACCAAATGACATTCTTATATCATCTGAGAAAGTTCTGACTACTTGCAGTTGTGCTTTCAGTTCCTCTCCTGATAAGCTGTATGGTTTTAAATCATCCACAAAAAGAAGATGAGAGGTCTTTACATTTTGTTATTTTCTAGGAGCCAAATTATAGCCATGAGCTAATCTATTAAGCAGACAGCTTAATGGGTTAAGGGCAAGACAGAATAGCAACTGTGACAGGAAGTCACCCTGGAATATCCTCCTTTGAATTTTTATCCCTGGAATAATAATTTGTCCTTTATCATGGCTTAATTGCATATTGGTCTCCCACTATTTCATGGTCACTCTAATATAGTCGATCAGTGTAGGGTGTATCTTATATGTTTCTAAGCACTCTTTTATCCATGAATGTGGGATACTATCAAATGCTTTTTTATAGTCAATCTATGCCATACTTAGATTCTTTACCTTTTTACAGTTCTCCATTATGACTTTATTTAGCAACAAATAATCTTTTGTTCCAAATTACTTTCTTTTTTACCCTTTTGTTCTATTGCCATGATTGAATTTTCTTCTAAATGATTATAAACTCTGTCGGCATCAGTTTCTGTGTATAGTTTATACATTGTCAGAAGGCAGGTTATCGGTCTATAATTTTTAGGATAACTTGCAGGTTCACGCTTAAGTAGGAGCATTGTTTTTCAGATGTTAACCAGGTTGATGTCTGTTTGGGGTTCACATATAAATAGTTCTTACTCATGGCTAAATCTTCGTGCAAAGATGTTAATACTTTTAGCCACAAGTTAGGTACTGCATCTGGGCCTGGGGTTTTCCAACTGGAGGCTTTTCTTAACTTTATCTCAATCTCTCTGACCATTACTTCATTCCATTTCATATCCTGTACCTTTGAACTTCTTATTCTTTCTTTTACTTCTTCTATCCATTTAAGATCGTTGTTATGTTCCACAGGATCTTCATAGATGTTTCTCAAAAATGTATCTATTTCTTCTTTTTTGGATGCCCTTTCAATTCTTTTTGCCTTGTTTCCCAATTCTCAATAGAACTTTTTGGGGTTATCAATAAATTTCTTATTTTGTACTTTTCCTTTATATTTATCTGTGTAACTTCTAAGTTTTTTTCTGCCTGTCCTAATATTTTTAGTTTATTATTTGCTATAGTGCAAGATAGATCCTGATCCATTATAATACTGCACATTGCTTTTATTGCATTTATCTTTCTGAGTATTTTTGTTGATCTGTTCCCTCTTCTATACTCTTCTAACAGTGACACTTCTTGTCTTAATTGCTTTACAGTTTTCTCTGTTCAATAAATCCATGATGGTATTTTTTTCTCCCCTTTCTCTCCCTCACTATCCTGTGATGTTGTGGTAGAACTTTATCTGTTATTAATTTAGCTGCACAGTAATATATCCTTTTTACTTCTATTATATCGCATGGATGTCTATAACAGTCCTAATTACTTTGTTCATTTGTTTTATCAAACTTCTGACTTTTGGGGTTTTATTGACCTTCTGCAGTCTGTTTCTTTCATTGATCTTAATATGTCTAGCTATCTCTATTAAATCAAGCAACTCTTCTCTTAGCTCATTTTCTTCTAAACTGAGGGCACATTTTTGTAATCCATTTCCTGTGGACATTCTATACAAAGTTCTATAGCATCTTCCTGTGGCACATTATCAACTTCATCCTGTGTTATCTGTTGCTCTGTCATATGGGAACTCACTGGCCTATCACTCCCCAACATTGACTGCATCAGAGTTGCCACAGTTTCCTGTTCCTTCTCTTGCTGTCCAGCTTCATGTGAACATTTACACTGGTTTCTTGTGGATTGCCCCAAAATATTTTCATATGGCAACTGACCAGTTGCTTCCTGTTCCACCGATTTCTCCTTAATTTGGATGTCCATTGCTCTATCCTGCTGTGGTGATTTTTGAGTTATGTTTTCTACACTGAATCCTTCACTTTGCAGATACTCCAAAACCTCATTTTCTATTTCTTTAACTTCTCCATTACTAATCTTCTGTTCTACTTTTCCCTTTTGTATTGTAAAGTTTTCCATGTCTGGATTCCTTTGCCTGTATTTCTCTTCAAATATCTTTGGTGCTGTTCTTTTTGTATTGGTTAGTTTTGCTTTCTCCTTTGCATAAATATTACACCATATTAAATCTCTTTTTCTTTCCCATGTCCATATTTCTTCTTCAGATGTCTCCTGGTCTTCCTGTTTCTCCTTACTTTGGGGACTTGTTCCATCATGCTGTGATGTAACCTGTGTTAGACCTTCTACACCAAATCCTTCACTTCACAGGCATTCCATAACTTCAACTTCTATTTTTTAACTTCTGCTTTACTAATATCCTTTTCTGCATTCCCTCTTTGTAATATTATTTTTTTTATTGTGAAATTCTCCGTATCTGGATGCCTTTGCCTGTATTTCTCTTCAAATATCTTTGGAGCTGCCTTTTTGTATTGATTAAGTTGGCTTTCGACTTTGTGTAAATATTGCACCATATCAGATCTCTCTTTCCCATGTCCATATTTCTTTTTTATACTTTTCAAAAAATCTCCAGGTTTTGTTGTTTATATTTTCACACTACCTCAGATGCTTCTTTTTCCAACAGACCAAAGTTTCTTGGTCTATATAATGTTTTTCACAAATCTGTTGTATTAGTGAACACAAATTTTTATTTGAAGCTTCTATAGTTTTTCTTGTGGAAGTAATTTCCTTTCCTCTAATTTCTCTCTTAATCTTTTTGTATATCTTGTGCCTGGAAATTCTGGACTTTTTGCATAATAGTAACAATACATAATTTCTTTCTTATCCTCAATAGTCCACTCTATCATCTTTATGGCTCTTCTTTGTCCTATCAGTTTTTGGCCTGGGCCCATTGTAAGAATGTTTCTGTAGTTTAAGGATTCTATATTGTCGTTTATTTGCAGTCCCGGCACCAGTGTGCCTACCAGGATTGGGCACTTTTTTATCCTGGGTCTTGTGCACCCAGCCATCTTTTTTAATATTGACCTACTTCTATTCATGATATATGCTGTATAAAATACAATCTATTTATCAGTGTCATCTTGGTGAGATTTTTGTGATAAACAGGGTCCACCTCATGAAGGTACTCACCAACACTTGAAGATGAATTCAATTTCAGCAATACTACTCTCCTTTGCTTGCTGACATCATCTCTTGCTGAAGTATTCTCAGTTCATTATTACTAATTCTGTCTCCTTCTTGTACTTTGTTTGGATCTAGTTTGCACAATTCTTTTTCAGTATAATCTAATTTGATTCCAGTTTCTGTGGTTATCTGAATGTCACTAGGACAACTTATCACCACCTTAGTGGAGTCAAACTGTTTTGCATAAGATTTTGTAAATATATCTAGGAACTAAGGTTGGGTGGCTCTATGCCAGGGTAATCTTATGGGCTAGGCTTGTAAAGGCTCCAGGGCCATTAGCCTAGTACACACATATGAACTATGAACCTAGAATCTGTTGTGTCTGAGAACAAATTTTAGAATCTACACACAGTTTATCAATTTGTATGGCTTTACTCCTTCTACATCTTATGTAGCTATAAAAAGGTTTCCTAATACTCTCAATATCTTTAAATATTTTTTTTTCAAAACGTTCTTTATCTTGTCTCACACTATGCTTAATTTGTTTGTCCAGATCGTTTATTTCGGTTTCAAAGTTGTAATTCGACCTCTCATCAATTTCTTATATTTTTTGTTTCTCACCTTAATCAGGTATCTTGTTGTCATGGAAATATATCCCCCCTCACACTGTATGCCTAGATCCTGATGTTAAACATTTTTTTAATTTTTTGCACTCAAACAATTTCGATTTCAAAACTTTCCACATTCCATCTGCAGTTTTTCCACTGAACATATCACTCCACTTAGTTTTATATAGTGACTGTTTTGCTTCTATATAATCTGTAATTAATCTTCTGCGCATTGGTTTAGATTTCAGTTTGAAAGAATTATCTAGCAACAAATTAACCTTTATAACCCCATGATCACTGCACATCAATGGTGGTAAAACTTGACTTGAAGTATCAGTAATTTCTATAGGAACACAAACAATGTCTAGCACGTTCCTTTCCCTGGTAGTTTTTTTTTTTTACAATCTGAAACAATTGTTGTTCCTGAACACACGTTGTGAATAATTTCCATACTAGTGTTGTTGAATCAATATTGTTACAATCTGTTTCTGGTTCATTTAAGTCCCCAGCTAATATTATTCTTCCCTCTTGTGTTTCATGCAAGAAATATATGAATTTCTGTAGGTCATCAGCACTTGACTTTGGTGGTCTATAAACTCCAACAATTGTTATATGTTCCAGGGTCGTCTCTTATTGTCACAGTTAAATAATCTATAATATTGGTGTTATCACTGAACATGTAATAATCACAGGTCTCATAACCATCTTTAATCCCTCCATCTGATTTTTGTTAGAATGTCTGTTACAGTAAAAACATTTATACCTTGACAGAACTGGTTTCCAATAATTGTTTTTTAACCATGTTTCAGAAACAATAACATCAGTCTTGTGGAAACGTACAGTGGATATAAAAAGTTTACACATCCCTGTTAAAATGTCAGGTTTTTGTGATATAAAAAAAATGAGACCACAATAAATTATTTCAAAATTTTCCTACCTATAATGTGACCTATAACCTGTACAATTCAACTGAGATATAAACAACAAAAAACGTACAATATGCAGGTTGTATACGTGTGCACACCCTTAAACTAATACTTTGTTGTGTGTGCACACCCTTAAACTAATACTTTGTTGAAGCACCTTTTGATTTAATTAGAGCATTCAGTCTTCTTGGGTACATACCTGCCATCAATTAAAGAGACTCTGATTAACCCCAAATAAAGTTCAGCTGTCCTAGTAGAATTTTCCTGACATTTACTCGGTTGCCTGCTACAGCAAAAGCCATGATTCGCAGAGAGCTTATAAAGCATCAAAGGGATCTCATTGTTGAAAGATATCAGTCAGGAGAAGGATACAAAAAAATTCCAAAGCATTGGCTATACCATGGAACATAGTGAAGACAGTCATCAAAAAGTTGAGAAAATATGGGACAACAGTGATGTTGCAAAGAACTGGACATCCCTCCAAAATTGATGAAAAGACAAGATGAAAACTGGTCAGGGAGGCTGCCAAGAGACCTACAGCAACACTGAGGGAGCTGCAAGAATTTATGACAAGTACTGGTTGTGTACTACGTGTGACAACAATCTCCCGTATTCCTCATATGTCTGGACTATGGGGTAAAGTTGCAAGATGGAAGCCTTTTCTTACACAGAAAAACATCCAGACCTGGATAGAATTTGCAAAACAAAACATCAAGTCTCCCAAATGCATGTGGGAAAATGTGTTATGGTCTGATGAGAGCAAGGTTGAACTTTTCGGCCACAATTCCAAAAGATATATTTGGTGCAAAAACAACATATGGCATCACCAAAAGAGCACCACCCCCACGGTGAAGCATGGTGGTGGCAGAATCATGCTTTGGGGTTGCTTTTTTTCAGCTGGAACTGGGGCTTTAGTCAAGGTGAAGGGAATTATGAATAGTTCCAAATACCAGTCACTTTTGGCTCAAAACCTTGAGGCATCTGCTAGAAAGATGAAGATGAAGAAGAAGTTCACCTTTCAACATAACAATGACCCCAAGCATACATCTTAATCAACAAAAGAATGGCTTCACCAGAAGAAAATTAAAGTTTTGGAATGGCCCAGCCAGAGCCCAGACCTAAATCCAATAGAAAGTCTGTGGGATTACCTGAAGTAGCTGTGCACAAGAGATGCCCTCACAATCTGACAGATTTGGGGTGCTTTTGCAAGGAAGAGTGGGAAAATATGATAGACTCCTACCTAAGAAGACTGAATGCTGTAATTAAATCAAAAGATGCTTCAACAAAGTATTAGTTTACGTGTGTGCACATGTAATGAAGTATTAGTTTAAGGGTGTGCACACTTATGCAACCAGCGTATTGTATGTTTTTTATTTGTTTATATTTTTCCCCTAACAGATTTGTTTGTTTTTCATTTGAATTGTACAGGTTATAGGTCACAATAAAGGTGGGAAAAGTTTTGAAATTATTTACTGGGACCTCATTTTTTTTCTATCACAAAAACCTGGCATTTTAACAAGGGTCTGTAAATTTTTATATCCACTGTGGCAAATTTTCCAATAAAAAAACTTTATTATTAATGCCCCTAGCATTACCAACCCTCAGAGATGCATCAAATGTTGCTATCCATGAAATGTTAAATTTTCAACCTGGCAAAAATCATGCCTAGTGTTTGTCAAATATTGCAAATATCTGTTGCAAAAATTCTCTTCTCTGATCTTGAGAAATGCACGCCATCCTGTCTGAAGACATGTGTGCCCCAAACTAGGCTTGGATGCTCTACACATTTCCATTTTCTAAAACCAGATATTTTTCCATGTATGTATTTACCCAAAAAAAATTTTGATTCACAGTGACCTGACTATCCTTTCTATATGTGATTTGTGAAAAATATGTCCTAACACAAGTACAAGCTATACTATCTAAGAGGGCTGTACGTTCCTTAGTAACAGTCAGAGAATCCTTGCAGATGACATTATTTGTACCACCACGAATGAAAACAGATCTGTGCTTCCTTACATTAAGGCAGTCCAAGGCTTGCTCACATTTTCTATTTTTTCTCCTGACAAGCATAACATTATTTGATGTTTATTATCTCCTCTGCAAATGTAAGTATCAGTTCCTCTAATAATAGAATTTCCAGTTACAAGAATGTATTTTCTGACCAGATATGAGGAATCTTCAACGTGTAATACAGTAATATCTGCTCTATCAATTGTTAGCAAAGGAATGATCATCACCATTAGTCTTATTCATCCCACTGCTTTCATTGCATATTTAATTTGCAAGCATACTGTTCTCATCCAGCTGGCTTTGTACATCCACAGCCTGAGCCATGTAGTCAGCATCTGAATTTCTCTTCTTTTCTCTTACAGGAATGTTCTTCAATCCTTCCACATTCAGTTTTGATTTCTTCCTTTTCACCTGCCTCTTGCCTCCTTTTTGTACATTCTCTTTTGGAAAAAATATGCATTTTTCCATAGACTAAAGGTTTTCTGATAGAAAAATGTTATCATTCCCTGTAATCTATATGTTACATAACAAAGCAGTGTCCTTTTTGACATGTATTCTCTTTACTTTATAAACATTTATCAGTTTATTTTTCTTCCTTGTTATTTGTTGTGAACTTCTCCATTTCTTTCTTTTTTGTTTCCTTCTAAACATTTTGAATCCTCAGATTGCTGAATACTTGTATCCAGAATTCCAAAATTGTCAGGAGCATTGTCTTGTTTCATAGGGGTTGAATGATCTTTACAGACAACAGACACATCATTTCTTAAATATGTTCTATTTACTCTTTGCCTAACATTATTTATCTCACCAGTCCAGTCATTAATATATGTAACAACAGTTCTCCAAGCCGTGCCGATCGTACAAGTGGATTCATCATCAGTAAGTCCAGATTTATTTCCAATAATGGTAAACAAATCATTCAACTTTTTACATGAGGAACGCAGATCACCAGTGTTATTAGGTGTTACCTTTAAATATGCATAGCATTTATTATACTGTACAAGATATTTGTGCTTTAGCAAATCATTAATATCATACTCATTTAAGGAATCCATATTAAGCCTCAAACAAATATAAAATTATAAAATAAATTAATAATCAAAATCAGTAACCACAGAAATATAAGAGAACTTAAATCAAATTCTATGAGAAAAATTACACAAGTAATATACAACTAAATACTAAAGTAAGTACAGTAAAGCTGTTGTTCTGACCGTACAAGTTCTGAAAGTCTGACAAAAGCTGTAATTCCTTTACATCAGTAGCTTCTGCTCACTATCGCTCGGAGTCACACTTCTTTTTAACAGTAAAGATCAATAAATCACAAGCCAAGATATGATTGTTTAGATAAACTCTGGATTGTCCTCTCTGCAGTCTGTGTGAATTCATGGCTGACTAGGCCCCTTGGGATGGCTATAGTTTGCCTGTCTAAAACCTATCCCTTTCTAACAACCAACAGTGAATATTAAAGGTAAAACAACAAAATATAAATTAAAGTAAATTTTTTTGTCTACAAGCTATCCCTTCCTTCCTAGAAACAGTGAAAACAGTGGTAAAAATAAAATATAAATTCAAATAAAACTTCTCTTACCAGTCAACTCTATAGTAAATCATAAATCAAGATAGGGGTATTTAGATAAGCTCTGGATCAAAGACTAATGCACTGTGTTACCTTTGAAGACCATATGTTCAATAATGCATTGCTTTACTAAGTACAGGCAAATGGGGAGTAAGATGCTGAAGGTTTTAACACTGTTTCTGTTGAGTGCCATGGTCTTTTGAATAAAAGTTATCTGTCAGTCTAAACTAATGGTGTATCTGTTCATCTCTAAGACTATTGTCAAGGATAACTGGGTAACCATGGGTGTGCACTCTTGGCATGGTATCATAACAGTGATCATTTTAAAGAAAAAAGAAATACTTTACACTCTGCAAGATCAGAGTAAAATATTTAACTGATAAAACACCATTTTACCTCAAAAATAACTTGTTTTACTGAATTTCAATAATGATGAAGTTTAACCAACCAGAGTTGTTTGAATTTGCACAATTTCATGTGGCAAACAAATTCAGTATAGAAACATATAAATGAATGTAAATATCCTTCTCTACTCTTTGAGGCATGAAGGGTAGGACATATACAGTGCCTTTTCATTCAAAGAGAGCCAGAGTTACATATGAGTCAGTGATCATCAAACACAAGCCAAAAAGAAATATAAATATATAAAAAGTGTATCTACACAGGTGTTGATAACTTAAACGTGAATGTGTTGGAGCTTTTAATCAGACAACTACATGAACTGGTGGGAAATTGTGGGTTTAATGGCATAAAAGATTAACAAATAAGAGATAGAACTGTACTGTACTGTACTGACTGATGTAGAAGTGTTTCAAAAGTTAGAGCCTGAAGTGCATCTAACCTAAGAAAAAGAATACAAATTGCCATTTGCCAGAGAGTAGGAATTAGTTAAAAAATGAAAATGCTAATTTAAATATGGCAAAATCCATGTGTGAGGTAAAACACAAAGTTAATGGCAAGTTTAAAAAGAGGCATAATTCTCAACAAACTAAATGAATGTTTGAGAAACAGAGCAAGTGCAAGACCTAGGTGTAACCATTACCATAATGAGTCAGAGCAGTGCATTGCACATAGCAGAAGGTAAAATACATGTAAGAGACTGGGTCATTTTGCTGTCATGTATAAAGCAACGCTGATTAAATAAGTTACTTCAAAAAATTATACTAAAAGTAATGTGCAGAAAGTATTCTTTCTGGGGTCAGTCACTATCGTGTGTGATATAAAAGCAGATTGACAAGATTCCCATTCATGGAACTTAGGTGAGTTGTAAGATAGATAAAAAAGGCTAATGCTACTGTGATGTCATGTGCTACATACAGGGGCCAATGCTACTGTGATGTCATGTGCTGCATATAGGGGCCAATGCTATGTGATGTAATTCTTCTACATACAACAGCCAATGCTACTGTGATGTCATGTGTTACATATAGAAGTTTCTCAAGGTGTCCACAGTTGCATGAAGTAAAGACTGAAATTCTTAGCTCTGAAGGCATTAGTAAACTTCTAGCTATGTTTGAGTGTAAAGGGTACAAATCCAAGTTTTGAGTTTATGTATGCTGGATAGTTGGTACCGAAATATTTGCTCAGCAGAGTTGTGACATGCAAAATTGGCTTAATTTCCAGAATTAATGAAGTGAGTGCATACATGTTTGGGGAAGCTGGCCTGCTTCACTATGAACTAGTACAGAGCAGACTAAATCCAAACACTGCTCCATTACCTTAACCACACCCAGGAGGGTGCCATTTCTTATGTTGTCCAAAGTTCAGGCAGAGCTTAATCAAATGTAAAGTTTTGGCAGTACTGAAAGTGTAACTGAATCAAGTAAGTTGTGTGCTCCTATGGTCCAATGGTTTAAAAAAAATCTGAGTGCAAATAAGTGTTGAGTTAAAAAGGTTCAATGATGCAGTTGCGAGAGAAAGGTTCATTCTACCCACAAGAAGACATAACACCCAAGCTTGTTAAGTAGAGAGTATTTTCCACATAAGATGCTTCCAGTGGGTACTGGCAAATACTATTAGACAAAAACAGTTAAATAATGACAGCCATCATATTCCATGTAAGAAGGATCTCTTAAACGAGTGCCATTTGGTATACTCTCAGCACCTGAAATCTTTCAGAGTAAAATGAGTGATTTATTCAATGGGTTGGGTGATGATGTTGTCATGAATGACATCCTCATTTTTGTTCCAGATAAGAAAATACATGATTTGAAATTAGAAACAGTGATGCAAGATGTTAAAAATTCTAGTTTAAAGCTAAACCAATACAAATGCTGCTTTAGTTAGACAGAGCTACAGTACTTTGGCCACTGTATACATGCATTTGATCGGCCGGTGGATGGTCGATCGGGTATTGTCGAAAGAAGTCGGGCAAAATCTCAAAAAAGCGATTGCAAGAGTTGCAAATCACAAAATATCACCCCCTTTTTGACCCATGGTAGTGCTCAATTTAGGAGGTAGAGCAGTCAAAAATTTGAATTTGGTGTTGTTTACGACATTCCGACCATTCGGCATTACGAGATTCGCACATAAAAGTCTGTGTTATACCTGATCAAGCAATGTGTGTTTGATCAAATGAATATAAACCTTTGGCCACAGCATAAATGCTAGGGGAATCAGACCAGATACGAGCAAGGTCAGAACAATAACTGAGATGCAAAATCCATCTTGTATGACTGAAATAAGACAAACTCAAGGCATGACTAACTACTTGGTCAAGTTTACGCCAGACCTCTTAATAGTGATTCATTCTTTGTCAGACTTGTTAAAAAAGGATGTACACTGGTTATAGGGACAAGAGCAAACATTCAGTAAAAGAGATGGTAACGCTGCTTCAGTGTTAGCATACTATGACGTCAACTGTGATTGCAGATGCTAATAGTATCATGAATGAACAAGTGTAACATCCTGTTACCTATTGCTCTAGAATGTTAACCAATAGTGAATAGGGACATTCACAAACTGAGAAAGAGTATCCTGCAAATATGCAGGCCCATGAAAGATTCTCCAGGTACTTATTACAGCTCAATGGTTTCTAGCTTCAAACTTGACTGCAGATCATTGAGTCCACTAATCAACTCACATGATCCAGACAAAGTGCCACCAAAATGCCAGACTATTAATGACACTAGGAAGATTTAATGCCAGAAAAATATATGTACCTGGAAAACAACCAGTTACTGCAGACATGTTATCCAGAAATCCTAATCATGATCAACCATTATCAGGTAGTGAAGACGATGTTGCCACTTGTGTGCAGTGCATAATGATGACTAAAGTAGTAACTATCTTCAGACTAAACAAGCCTAAACAAGCTACCCAAAATGACAGAGAGTTGTAAGCTGTTATCCAACATCTGTGCAAAGAGTGGGCAAATGATTAGACATAAACCAAATAGCTCACCCACAAGTAGCCTACAGTCAGAATGCAGTTATCAGAATGGGATGACTTGTCCCATCAAGACAAAATGATAGTACCTTTATCTCAACAAGCAAAAGTGTTAACAGCAAACACAGGGAAGTCATCAGGGTATCACCAAATGCCAAAGAAGAGACAAAATGTCAGTTTGGTAGTGGTCAAACAAAACATTGTAAAGGCTTCCTACTGAAATGTTGGCATTTGAAAAAAAAATCCAAAAACACGAGAAGAGCAAATCTTGAAAACTCGCTCTTCTCCTTAAAACTTTTTTTTTGCAGAGGGATCAAGCCCACCTGCACTCCCACACACCCACAAAGTTATATGCACCAACTCTGAGATTACCAGACCTTGGAGCAAAGAGAATATTCTGAGAAAAGACTTCTTGGACTTAATATATGTAAGTCCGTTGTTTTGGCCATTCACTCTCTGCAATTCAGGACTCACTGTAGTGGGTCCCAACATTTCAAATGGTTACCCATTGTAAAACTAGTGACCATGTGTCAGTTCTGCATTGTACATAAACTATCACATAAAGAAGAGCCACTTATACCAGTAACCTTACTCCAAGGCCAAGGACAAAAGAGAGGTAAATATGGAGGCAAAAATTACCTTATAGTTGTAGACTATTACTCTTGTGACAGTGACATAATTCATATACCAAACATGACTAGCCAAAATATAATATCCAGGTCCAAATGAAACTACTCTAGGTATGTTTACCTATTGAACTGGTTACAGACAATGGTACACTGCTTGTGTCATGTGAGTTTCAGCAGTTTGTTGCTGGCTATGGTTTCACCCACACTTCACCAAGTCCTCACTATCTGCAGTCAGATGATGAAGCTGAAAGAGCAGTACAAAGCAACAAAAAGATACTAAGGCAAACAGATTATCACAGAGCTCTCATGGCATAGTGAGCTCATCTGCATAGTCCCACCACAGTAAGACATTCACAACTCATGTGTGTAATGCAAATAAGGACTGTCTTGCTAATGTGGAAGTCAAAAACCTGAGCCTAAAGTAATTTACATAAGGTAGTCAAACATAATGACCAACAATTTAACACTTCATACAAAATGTTTTATGACTGACATAATTCTGCACATCCACCACCTATCCTCCAACCATGTCAAACATCCACATAAAGATAGGAAGAGAGAAAAAGAAGGTTACAGCAGGTGTCAGTGTCTGTGCACAACCAGTAGCAAACTCACCTTTGGTGCAGAAGGCTGTGGGTTCTATTCCCATATCAAGTTGATCAAATACTGACATTGCAGTACAGCATAAAGGGGGTGCTGCACCCCTGAGTGTGTCATACTACAGATGAGATGTTAAACAGTGGCCTCATCTGCTTAGGTTGTTCATAGCTCAGGTGAATATAAAAGATCCCATGGCACCTATCAAAAAGAGTAGGGGTCCTTTATTTATATAAAAAATAACTCTTATTTACAAAATATTTACATATTCAGAAATATTTAAAAATGTACAAATATATAGATATACAAATCTGTTTACACAATCATACTAAAGTTCCCCTATTAGACCCCCACTCCTTTTCCATAATCACCATCTGAGTTTACTTAATATCATTGCTAAAATCCATTTACCATTAAACATAATTTCATTTATTTTCATTCCATATAACCCATATAACATAAAATAACTTTCCATCTATTATTTTAACATGTTAACTACTTCTATGTTTATAACATCCATATTTGATCACATCCATGGTTATTTTGTCAACTTCTTTTATATCTTCCAAAAATTTTCTTTACATAATTTTCCCCATAACTTTTTTACTCTTTTACATTTCAAAAATACATGTTCAGTAGTTTCTTATTCCTTTTGACAATGTAAACATATTCCATCACTTTTCTTCTTACATGACATATTTCCTATTACTGGCAATTTATCTATTACCAATCACCGCAAAAATATTGACATTTTGCTTTCTGATTACACCATTTGCTTATTTTGTAGCTTTATTGTTTTCATCTGTTAGATTTTCCCATGGTTTTACATATTAATGTTTTATCATTACATTCTTATACCATACTTTTCTATCTTTTTCTATATCATCAGTTAGTATTTTCCACAATAATATTTTTTCTTGGTAACATTTAATTTCATCATTTATACAGTCTTTCTCTCTTTTACTCTTTTTTTTACCATACCCCAGAATTTATCATACTTATACTTAAACAGTTTTATTACTAATCTCGCATCTTTTTCATTTATCCACTTTAACACTTTGTACAAATTTAATGAAACAGCATATACCATTGTGTTAATTAATCCTAAACATCCTTCTTCCTAATTTACATGCAAAGCTCCTCTTTTTACTGGATTTAATCTAGAACCCATTAAAAATTAAAAATATCTGCAATAATTCCTTTTCAAATACTGCTGGCAACATAAATACACTTGCTATATATGCTATTTTCCCCACCAATACTGAATTTATCAAATAAGCCTTTTTTCCTGAATAACAAAAGACAAGATAAGACCATTATTCAAAGAGTCAATCCAGTGCCTCTCCTTCAGACAACAGCCAGTTAATTAATTGCTAAAGATTTTCAGTGTAGCCAATCAATACTCCTTGCCTAGCAGAGAAAATGAGCAGTTCTCAAACAGGTCCACCTTTTCCCAACCAAATGTCTTATTCAAAATGAGCAAAAAAAAAGTCAGATTTTTTCCAAGAGATTGGTCCTATGGATTTGAATCAGAAATTGAGCTAGACCAGCCAGAAAGGCCACCAGAACTGAAACAAAAACAATATCAACTACATTGCAGGTGATAGTACAGTCAATATTGTAACTAACCAGAAGACGTGAATATGTTACTCCAACATGCAAAATCAAGACTTTTAACTTCCTAAGATATTGTGTCCTGATGTGGTCTTTACTTATTTAAAGACTTTTGCAAGAAAACTGAATTTAGGCTTAATGTTTATCAAGTTAAATGCACATTAAGTTATGCAGGATAATTAAAAAGACAAATTATCCCCACTCCATATCCAATTAATACATTTTTTGAAACTGTATGAGGAAGATATCTAACAGGTTTTAGCTCATAGGTTCATAGGTTCATAAAAGATTACTAAGCTAATGGCTCAAGAGCCCTTACAAGCCTAGCCAGTTTTACCCTGAATTTGCCCAATTTTCTACCCCTGGGGAAAGATAACAAGGGTCAGCAAGTAGGGTTTTGACCACTTTTACAAGCTGCCTCTGTTCATAAGGGGCATGGATGCCACCCTAGGAGTGAATTTGTGATTTCCTATCCATTGGTCTAGATTGTGCTTGAAGATGGTCTGGGATGGGCTCTGATTCACATGAATAAAAAGTCTATTCCAGAGGAGGAACAGTTTCTTTGATGGACAATCTCTGGAAAATTATATCACCTTGGATGGGTCTCAAACCTACAATCCCTGACTTAGGAGGCCAATGTGTTATCCATTGGGCCACTGAGGCCTGACTAAAAAATAGGCTATACAGGGATTTGAACCCATACATAAGCACACAGTATTTATACTGCCCTGTTGCTTAACATTTTGAGTTACCAGCCACCAGAGTAACATTTAAATGGATTCAAATCATTTGAACCATGCATCACATGTCCTTCATCTCTAAGCTCACTGCAATTTCATCTTGTGCCATACTGAAATTTAGTAGAAGACCTTCAATTTAAGTCATAACAAAAAGTGAGTTTTATTAGACTTAAAAAGTGATAGTAGTATAGAAATTATGAAAGCTGAAGAGAACGGTGATGATTTTTGGGTCAAAATGGAAAAGTGCAGGACTTCCAACATGGTTGAATACTGATCAACAGCTCACTTTTAGCTCTCCCAGTGTGAAAACAGAAACTGAGAAAAAGGGCTGACATTGAAACTGTTACTTGGCTAAAATCTTATTACTGGCTAGTAAGTACACTGTCTGGATGCCAAATTCAATCAGAAAAGGTAAAGCAAAAACACTGGCTGAGAAGGATCCTGCAGCTGTTCACCAAAAATAAGTTCAAGCTTCAGCTTTGGTTCAAGGGATGGCATCTAGTAATTTAAAGGAAAAAATGTCAAATGTACACAGAGGTGGTTAAAGTAAATGAAACACTGAAGGAGTATACCAACTCAAATAACTTAAAGGCTGGGAAAAATAAAAGAAGCTTTAACTAGCTATTCAGATGAACTGAAAAAAACTGTAAAAATCAGAGGCTGAAATGAAGAAAAGGCTGGCTGAGTATGAGGTGCCTCAAGAAGAACTTTTTCAAAAAGTAGTAGAGTTAGATGACAGAACATGCAGGGAAAACCACAAGATTTTCAGCTGTACCAGAGGAACTGGAAGGAACAGACCATATTCATTTTATGAAAACATAAATAAGCAACTGGTCTGGTGTTTCACAGCAGGATTTGTTAATTGAAAGGGCACATAGAGTGCATGCTCCTAACCTGACCGTGAGAAAATAGCCAAGACCTGTATTAGTAAAGATGCAATCATACCAACAAAAAAAAGAAGATCTTGACAAAAATGTGGCAGAAGGAAAAAAATTAAACCTGGAGGGAGTATTTATAGAAAGTAATTATTCATTGTACACCTGACAGAATAGAAGCAAAAATACCCCAGCAATAAGGGAATGTCAAAAGACAAGTATGAGATTCAAGCTGCTGTATTCAGCTGTCCATAGAGATTTTTTCCTAGAGGACCAAGTATATTTTTGATGCAGAATAGGCTAAAGAGGAAATAAAAAAAAGATTATATAACAAAAAGTGAGCCAGCGAATAGAAGGAGACTCCACTTCTCATTCTTCTGGCAATAAAGCTCATAGAGAGACTTTGCCAGTGAATTTCTTTCCAATGTTCCTTAGGAAAATGCTTGACAGACAGAAAAAAGCACAGGCATTAACAAGAAGAATCAGGAGTACCATGAACTTCAACCAGAGTCTAGTGTTAGGACATGGAGATGATTGGGAAGAAGACCAGAAACAGTAAAATGTGTGAGTAAATGTGATAGCATCAATCATATTTGTAAAATATGGCTTTGCAAATAAAATTGGTTCAGAAAATAGTGAACTTTTGTTAACTTTGTTAAACTTGTGGGTGGACTGTAAAGCCTATACCCCACATTATGTCTTTAATGTTTAGAAAGGCACTAAACGGAAAAGGTGACCTTAAGTAAAACAAATTTTGTTTTTCTTAATATTTATAGAAAATATTTAATTAAATAAGCTGCATGTTATATTGTAAAGCAGTTTTGTACAGTGTGCATTAAGGGGGTATTTTAAATTGCTTGAGTATTTTCACTGAATGCTGTATATGTTAAGGATATTAAAGTAAACAAGTGCCTTTTTAGTTGTACAAAATATAGGTTTTACAGTTTAACAAGAGAAGAAAGGCTGAACATAAGCAAGTTTTAGTTAATATAATGATGTGATCTTAGGTTTGTGCAAGGGTAGACATCTATATTAATGTCCTTGACTTAAGCTATAAATATCTTTTTGTAACCAAATAGGCTTGAGCAATAAGACAAAATGATGAAGGACATGAAAATGCTAAGCTTCTTGCATTTGCAAAGATATTAGTGTGTTCTTTTTTTTCATTAGAAAATGTTCCCAGTGTGAGACAATAAGTCTGCAGCTGAAGGGAGTTACCCAGGAGAATTCTGTGCATTCTGTTCTGAGTGAAATATACAAGGATTTATTCATACATCTGCAAGTTGTTAGCTTTTTTGTTTTTCATTGCTGACTAATTTACATAGACACAAGCTGTCTGAAGATGCAATCAATTGATCTTGAGAGTTTTGAGCATTTTTCTGCTGAGGGAAATGCAAAATTTAACGGTGGAATGACAAGTAGGTCACTGGAAAATAAAGTTTGCAAAGTTGAGAAGTGAATAAGACATAATAGTCTTCCAAGCAGCCTTAATACTTTAATGCAGTTAATAGAACAGTGTATAATTTCATTTTATTTAAAGATAGCTAATACACAATTTTTTACAGCTAAAATGTTATGTTTTTTGAAAGGATACAAGCTGTTTTTCACATTTGGAAGGGGAATTAAGATAGAAAAAAGAACAGATAGGAATCAGTATAAGTGGTAAAAGAGGCCGTAGCATGCACTTTAGCACGAGTAACCTTATTTTTTTTAATTGTTATGCCTGTGAGTACAGCTGTCTATTTGTGAAGTTGTTCCTTTCTTGGAGGGTGGGGGGTCAAACTTCATTTGTTAAAAATGTACATAGTTTTGTGTGTTTGTTCTAAGTTAATAGTGGATGGGATGTTTTGAACTTTTTTTATTCAGGGTTTTCATTAAAGCAAAAGGTCTTGAGAAATGTGACATATGTTCAAATGAAAATGAGAAGAAACTACAAAATATAAGTATTTTTTGATTATTTTTGATTATTTTAACAGATTACTGTTTTTATAATTTAATATATATAAAGCACTTTGTCTATTCAGAATCTTCAGAAATCTTTTTCTGTTTAAAAACTTTCATAGCTTGTTGTCTTAGGCTATTGTATAAACTGAAACATTTACTCTGTGTAATTATCTCTTGGCTAGTGGGGGCTGGTTCTTTTGTGTTCTTGTAAAAAAAAAGTTGTGTTTCTGGTCTTTGGTGCAGGCTGGAGAAGTTGTTTGACCAACTGAGCTACAAAATATAAGTATTTTTGATTATTTTAACAGATTACTGTTTTTATAATTTAATATATATAAAGCACTTTGTCTATTCAGAATCTTCAGAAATCTTTTCTGTTTAAAAACTTTCATAGCTTGTTGTCTTAGGCTATTGTATAAACTGAAACATTTACTCTGTGTAATTATCTCTTGGCTAGTGGGGCTGGTTCTTTTGTGTTCTTGTAAAAAGTTGTGTTTCTGGTCTTTGGTGCAGGCTGGAGAAGTTGTTTGACCGCAACTGAGCTACAAAATATAAGTATTTTTTGATTATTTTAACAGATTACTGTTTTTATAATTTAATATATATAAAGCACTTTGTCTATTCAGAATCTTCAGAAATCTTTTCTGTTTAAAACTTTCATAGCTTGTTGTCTTAGGCTATTTTGTCCCACCCTCCCTCCCTGTTGGTGTCTTGCTCTTATACTTGGTGGCTTTGCAGTTACTGTGACACACCTCCCAGTCTAGTGTCATTAGCTCATTCTTCTTAATACAGAGAGAACATTTGATAAGGCCTTCTGTTCCTCCTTTTACCTTTTCAAAAAGTAAAACAAAACTTTTTTTTCTTCTTCGCCTGAACCTTCTTGTGTTCTGACTGTCCTTCTCAAACATATTGGAAATATACAGTATATTTCAGAGCATTTGTTATAACTGTATTTGCTATAACTGATTTAAGTATTTTTTCTGGCTTTTTGAATATTTACTGCTTAGCGACTGCATCTTAGCCTGTTTATACAGCTCTGCATTCTATTTAAACTGTTTTTGTGTTGATTAACTGTTTTGCACTCTTAAAAAAGTTATTTGTTGCTTAATTTTACCTGTAGGCTAACACACTCAAGTGTGCTAGCCACTTAAAAGCATTTATAGCATTTACTGTCTGTTTTTTCTCTTGTTTTCCCACCTTACTGAACTAGAGTAGTCCAGTTTCAGAGTTGCTGATCCCTGGGCTTTGTTTTTAGTTCCTGTTACTGATCCATTGCCTTATTAGGAAGGAGGGAAGTTTCTTTGCTTACCAGTGGGAGTGGGAAGCACTGAGCAGCCTTTTTGTCCGAATTGGTGAAGTTTCAGCCAGAAACTAGTAGTCTATTGGTCGCTCCTTTCAGCCCCTGCTATAAAACACGCTAAACACGTGTTTTCCAGCTTGTACCAACTCTGCACAGATCCTCGTGGTGGCCTGCAGAGTGATCCAAGCAGCAGAGAGCTAAAAGAGTGACTTTCTACCAGATATAAGTATTTTTGTGGCTTTCCCACTGTTATTAAGCTAGTGACTGCATTTCGCCTGTTTTACTGCTACTTTAAGTGATTTCTGCATTTTACACTGTTTATTGCACTTTAAGTTACTAATTGTTGCAAATTGTTTCTGTAGGCTACACACTAAAGTCGCTAGCCGATTTACAGCATTTATAGCATTTACTGTCTGTTTTTTCCTTATCTCTGTAATAAAACAAAAAATCTCTTGTTTTCCCACTTTACTGAACTAGAGTAGTCCAGTTTCAGAGTTGCTGATCCCTGGGCTTTGTTTTTAGTTCCTGTTACTGATCCATTGCCTTATTAGGAAGGAGGGAAGTTTCTTTGCTTACCAGTGGGAGTGGGAAGCACTTTTGTCCGATTTGGCAGTTTCAGCCAGAAACTAGTAGTCCATTGGTCGTTTGGGCCAATTCCTAGCTCCCTTCAGCCCCTGCTATAAAACACGCTAAACTGTACTGCTGATCTAACCAGCATATCCTATAACTGAAAAGTTCATCTCTACTTGATTCCCAAGTAGACTATTCTCTATCTGTAAAGCCTAGCACTTACTCCTACAGTACTTGCACCTTGATAAAGCACTCTTATTATAGATAGTACCCCACCAGCCCAAAACCCACTTCCCCGAGTCCTTTGAAAGTTCTTTATCTACTACTTCTAGTATGTCGAGGGATCAGTTGCTAGTGTCCTCTCCAGCTCAACTGGTGAACCTGGGAATATTGAGGCAATGTTACAATTGCCTCATGTACACATCTCCTTCTCCCACAAAACACAAATACATGCGAGATGCAACTATAAACTGGAGGCTGAGCTCTCTCATCATAGGACTGGCAAGACCAGACAGGAGGAGAAGGCAACCACACACAATACATACCCAGTCACACATGGTACCATCACAACTTCAAATCATACACATACTCACACAAAGACATACTGGAGGCTCTGGTCAAAAATTTACCAAAACAGCAGAGGCCACCAAAGCAGACACCCAAACAACTACCACCTCACGACCCAACACATGCAACACATAGACCACACAGTCAGAGTGTCAAACAGTCACAGCCCTTAAGGCCAAACAAAATGCCAGACACACTTGTCATTGGTGATTCCATAGTCAGGCACACTGACGTCCCCACCAGACTGAGTAAGGAGAAGGTCACAGTAAGCTGCCTGTCGGGCGCTAGAATCCGCCACATAACGCAAGCACTCAGGTCTCTCAACAGCAGGTACGACTCAGTCATTGTCCACGCTGGTGTCAACGACCTGAGGACTACATGAAAAGGAGGAGCTCTCTGATTATGTAGCCCAGGCAGGTATGACCCTGACCTTGAGCAGTATCCTACCTTCACCTAGAATGATGCCACAATACAGTGATAAGATGATCAGCTTTAATAATTGGCTTAAATTCTGGTGTCATTCAAAGGGGATCCAATGTCTGTCTGCCTGGGATGACATGCTGGACAAGCCACGCTGCGGCTTGCACCTGTCACCCTGGGCTTCCGGATATTGGCAAAGGCTCTTGCCACCCCATAGTGCCTTTTTAGGCAAGGCTCAAATTCTAAACCTACCACCCTAGAACACCAAAAGGAAAACTAAGGGTAATGCTGCTCAATGCCAGAAGTCTCAATCTCAAGATGCGAGGCCCTTCTCAATATGGAGAACATCGATGTCTGTGCTGTGACAGAAACCTGGTTCAAGGCTCCTGAGAGCACCCCAGCACTAACAGGTTTCACCTCATATCATACGTTCGGCCCCAAAATCCGGACAACACCAAGAAAGGAGGGGTGTCCATATTCATAAAGGACACCCACACCTCAAGGTTGGTGGCAAGGAGACCATCCAGGTGCAATTAACCATAGGCAAGACTGCTCTGCAATTTGTAGCATGTTACAGGCCACCCTCTCAAACTCAGGAACCTCACATGGCCTTCCTGAAAACATTGGAGGATAAATGTATCTCCAAACACCATCATACTAGGTGACTTCAACTACCCTAATATAGACTGGGAACACTACTCAAGCCCGAACACTCTAACCCAAAGATTCCTGGAGTTCATAAACTCAAATGCCATGGAACAACTAGTCACCATCCCCACAAGAGGTGAAAACATACTTGATCTCATCATCACGAACATGGGATCAAAATGTTCAACACCGAAGTATACCCTCACTGGTGAGATCAGATCATAAACTAATCTCGCTGGAGGTCCTCATCCCGCCCCACCTGAAACAAAAAGACCACAGTGAAAACTTCTCAAAAGCCGATTTCACACTTCTAAAAACTAGTGTGGTCTCCTTTAAGGCCCCTGAGCCAGTGGTAAACATTACTCAAACCGCTGAATCACTTACAAATGCCTTCTACCAGCACCTACAGGACTGCATGGATCAGGCAATCCCAAACAAAACTAAGACTCTCTGTACCAAAGGCAAGCGTCCAGTCTGGTGGACCCCAGCCATAAACAAGCTCTACAACAAAAGGAGGAAGCTACTACAAGATAGAGCAAAATCCTTGAAAGGTAAGACACCTTTGATCATTATAAGTAAAAACTAAGAGCTCTCATAAAATCATCCAAGGCAAATTTTGAGAGAAAAATCGCCAAGGACTCTAAAGACAATCATAAGGCCTTCTTTAGCTATGTTAGAAACCTAGGAGGAAACTCCCAGATATGCTCAGAATTAGTTCAAAATGATGTGAAAATTACTGAACCTACACACATTGCTAACATACTGGCTGACAGGTTCAGTGCAAACTTCTCCCCTCCCCAAAAGGAGAGATATCTATTCCAGAGGATTGTAGCCCCAAACATCTCCAACGCCCAGGTGAGAACTGCCCTCACTAAAGCAAAAAACACAGCATCCATGGGACCTGATGGTGTCCCCGGCTGTGTGCTTCATGAACTCAACGAGGAATTAAACCCACAGTTAGGACAGCTGTTTAATCTTAGCCTCACCTCAGGATCGTGCCCAGGAGTGGCGCCGGCGACTGTGGTCCCACTTCATAAGGGCGGTGCCTCCACAGACCCTGGAAATTACCTAGCTTGACAAGCCTTATCTGCAAAGCCATGGAGAGGATCATAATGGAACTCATAAATAAAGACATAGGGAACTTGCAGACTTTGGATCCAACCCAGTTTGGCTTTGTCAAAGGCAGATCCTGCCTCTTAAACTTGGTTGACTTTTTCGAGACAGTCACCAAGGCCATTGATGAGGAAAGGCAGTCCATACAGCCTACCTCGACCTGGCAAAGGCCCACAATACCCCACTCAGGTATCATCGAAAAACTCATCAGCTTGAATGTAAACCCATACATCACAAGATGGGTTGCAAACTGGCTAAGCGACAGAACCCACAGGGTCAGAGTTGCTGGAGCCATGTCAGACTCAAAGCCTGTCACAAGTGGTGTCCCACAGGGCTCAGTCCTGGGTCCACTCTTGTTCGGCATCTACTTTTCTGAAGTACAAGCAAACACAGGAGGGTTATGGCTGACAAAGTTTGCAGATGACTGCAAACTATAGTCGAAACACATCTGACACAGATATCCTCCAGAAGGGCCTCACAGAAACGGATAACTGGTGCCAGAGCCATGGCCTGAAGTTAAACACCAACAAATGCATAGTCATACCCTTCACGAAAAACAAGGTTACCCCTAGCTACCATATAGGTGACAATCCACTGAGCACAGAAAAAGTCATCAGGGATCTGGGGACCCAAGTTGACAGTAGTCTTTCGTTTGACACTCATGTTGCTAAAGTAGTTAGGAAAACCTTCTATATCGCCCACCTGATCATGAAGGGATTCACATCTAGATCAAGGGAGGTCATCGTCCCCCTGTACTCATCACTCATTAGACCTATGATTGAGTACAATGCCCCATTCGGAATGTATCTGACCAGACACCTGATGCAGCTTGAAAGGCCCCAAAAGTTCCTCACCAAAAGGATAAAGGGTCTCAAAAATATGTCTTATGCTGCCCGACTGAAAGAACTCCAGCTTTATTCAGTTTCATTCCGCTTGCTCAGAGGTGACCTGTGCCTGACATATAAGGCCATGTCAAACCCAGATTTGATGAATATGCTTCACCTCAAAAAATCTAGATCCCTCAGAACCACAAGGGCGGGAGACTTAAACCTTGACACGGTTATAAATAGAACGTGCTGGAGGGACAGATTCATCACCCAGAGACTCCCTATGCTGTGGAACAAAATCCCGGTACATGTGAGGCAGAGCACCTTTGTTCAAGAGGAATCTTGACCAATGGATGGGAGATGATTACTTCAGTGTCACTGCTTGACAGAGGCACAGAAAAATGATAGGCATAGTTTTTATTCAAACTAAAGGGGTGGCGAAAGCCACATAACTATGGGCTAGGCTTATAAATGCCCTTGGGCAGATAGCCTAGTATGAACCTATGAACCTATGAACCTAAACAACTGCATAAAAGATAAGTCTTCCAACCATTATGGTGTGCATGGAAGACAAAAGTTGAAAATAGTGTGCATGGAAGACAAAAGTTGAAAATACACATTCAAAAAATGTCATGTGTAATGGTTTCAGTCTAAGATATAGCACTACTACAGCTCTCCTAAACTTCACCAACACTATTAACTTAGCCAGAGACAAAGACCAACTGCTTTTACAGTGTTTCTGTATCTGTTCAAGGCTTTTGATATGGTTTCCCATAGCCTGCTTTTAAAACAATTCTCTTCACTTGGATTATCAAACATATCCACCAAATGGTTCTCCAGCTACATTTCCAATGGTCTCCAGTCTGTTAAATGGATTAATTCCTACTCTTCTTTCCTACTCAACAAAACAGGTGTTCCCCAAGGTTCAATACTAGGGCCATTGCTTTTCAGTATATTTACCAATGATGTGAACTCTGCCAAATGTCAAGCATCCCTCATACAATATACGGATGACCCCACATTAATATGTACTGCTAGTAACCCAGTTACCCTACAACACATCACTCAAGAGTGATTTTCATCAGTTGAAAGCTGGCTCAATAGCTCCCAGCTCCTTACTCAATCCAAAAACAAAAGCTGCTTTTATTCCTTCCAAAATCCCTGACACACCCCAAACAAATTTTCTCTATAACAGCCTCTAACTCCCTTATAGAATCATCTCCCATACCAAACGACTAGACATGACAACTGATGATAACCTGAAATTTGACTTACATGTGCAACAGGCTATCAAAACAAAAATCACAAAACCTAAGGACACTCTATAGAAAAAAACTTAACTAATTCATCCAGGAAACTTCTGGCTTCTACTTGCCTACTCCACATGTTACTATATGGTTCCCCAGTATGGCTTAACCTTCAAGCTTCCATCCAAAATAAGCTGTGTTATAATAAAACAGCACAATTTGCTTCTAACTCAGTAATTAGAACCCATCACTGCTTAATCCTAAACCAGCTTGATTGACCTGAATTGTCCATGCAACCTCACTTACACCCAACTACTCCTAGCCCACAAATTAATATACAAACCAGAACAAAGTAAAACCCTGCTAGAATTATTGCATATATACACCCCTGCTAGGCCACTTCATTCTGAAGACAAAATGTTCCACACTACCTACAAACTACACCTGTCACAGGAACCATTCTCTACTCCAGCTATGTAACCCATTCCTGTAGGTTTATCCCCTTATCCTTTAAACATGCTAGCAGCCTTTCCAAGTTCAAAACCAATCTAGAAAAATATCTATCTGGCACCGGATCCTGTATGCACACATCCTTCAAAACAGATGCATGACCACCTATTTACTGTAAATATGCCTTTCACACTCTGATTCACTAACGCTTCATATCTTAACAGTAGTAATGGCCCAACAACAAAAGTAACTCTCACTTTAAAGATACTATATTGCTAATGTGTGGTCTTCTACATCTTCGCCCAAGTAGGTGGCACATACTACTATTGATTTCCTCACTAATGTCCTTCCATAACATTCTTTTCTCTCTAATACTAATCAGGTATCTCTTTCCAAGTCCTTAAATTTCCCTCCTGCACATTACTCCTCCTCGTGTATTTCTATTTAATATTTTGACATCAGAATGGTCTATAATTTCTCACCTCCATATATTACTAGAAATATAGTCAATGTTTTGAATACCTATATACTACTTTACTCAACATAGACTACCCACTTCTGAAAATTGTCTTGCTACAATTGTATTCTTGATCAATATTTCTCCTACCAATATTCTGTAAATATATTTCAATCTGTTGTGGTGGCTCTTATCCCAAATGTATACAAGGAGCACCCCAATCTATTGTAAAGAGGTTTATCTGTTGTGTGGCTTTTCTGTCTTTGTATGCAGTTAGTTATCAGCTCTTAAAAATGTTTTATGTGTCTTTGTAGAGCCTTTCTGCCTAACTCATTTTAAATTTTTTAATCTGTTGTGGGTCATTTCTCCTCTTGTATACAAATTACTCCTCAACTGTTATTTAAAGGTTGTTGAATCTGTTGTGAAGCTTTTCTCCCTGGAGCTCCTCTGGAAAGGGGTCGTTGGCTTAGTTTGACATTCCTGGTTACCAAAGGACAAATAAAATAAATATGATAAATATTAAGTGGGAACAATAGCTTTTTATTGTAATGGCTACTCTATGCATAGTATCTTGGAATGTAAATGGCCTTACAAGTATGGACAAAAAAGGGAAGAGTACTGTATTATATTAAGAAATGTAAAGTGCAAATAGCAATACTACAGGAGACACATCTGGAAAGAAATGACCATGTGAATTTGACAAAGAAAGGATTTCAGTGAGGATATTCAGTAGGCTATCACAGAGAAAGGAAAATGGGAGTAATAATACTGACTGCTACAGGGACTGCAACATTGACATAATAATTAAAAAAAGACAACAATGGAACATTTGTGGTAGTAAGGGGCTATTAGCAAAGAAGGAAGGTTATGCTGGCATGTATTTATATTCCTCAAAAATGGAATTTATGGAGATTAAGAAAATTTGGGGAGAAACAATCAACTTTCAGCATAGAATATTACTTATAAGTGGGGACTGTAACTTGATTTGCAATAGTGAGGATGCTTCGGGGACCTAGACAGGAAAATATAAAAAAATATGGTATATTTCTGAAGGAATTTATGAAAACATCTGGTATGAAAGATATAAATTCAGTAGTAGGAATTTGGACAGAATTTACATATTATTCCTCAAGGTACATTAACTGAACTCAACAGGACAGAAATTATATTTTACAGGAACATGGGCAGTTAATTGAATGCTTCAACACAAATTAAGTAACTATTTCAGATCTTACACAAATAAAATGTAAGATAAAAAATACAGCTTAATGAAGTAAAAAATGAGACAGTGGCACTTTCACACCTACTTGTTAAAAGGAGAGGAAGTAAAGGAATGTGTAGTGGAAATTATTTGAGGGTTGGATAATATGCATGAGTTTAGAACTATTGCAGTTAACAACTATAAAGCAGAAAAACTTTTAGCACAGCAACTTAGGCAACAGAAAGTAAAAAGGGTTGTCGACAAACTTAGGAAACCCATGACGAGAAAAAAATAACCAGATATCCTATAGAAGTATTAGAGATATTTTGTAAATTTTATTACAATTTATATAAAGTAGAGGAATGTAGAAACCAGGAAAGAGCACAGCTGGTAAAATGTATGGAATATATAATTATGCCAAGATTAGTAGAAGATGAGACTCAACAACTAATAGTTAAGACAGAGGGAGAGGAGGCAAAAACTGTGATGTTCAATCAATCTGTAGGGAAGTCTCCAAGAACAGATGGTATTCCTGTGAAAGTCTGTATGTTAGGAAGGAAAAAAAGTGATAAAGATCTGGGAGATTGTATTTAATAGACTTTTAAAAGGAGAGAAAACACTAGCAACTTGGAAGAAAGCTGTAGTGGCGGCATTGTCCAAATAGGGTAAACACCAATCACACCTAGCCTTATATAGACCCATTTCAATTTTAAACCATGATTATAAAGTGTTTATATCTATACTAGCTAAAATAATGGCAAAGGTGTAGCTAAAATTGATAGATAAATGTTTTGTGGAAGAGAGGCAAACATTTGTCAACATTAATAGAACAATGGCGATCCAGAGGGAAGCAGAATGTAAGAAAATACTGCTGTGTTGTTGGGTCTTGATGCAGAGAAAGCATTCAACAGAGTAAGCTAGGATCTTATGTGTAGGACAATAGAAGCATTTGCATTCCTTGATACAATAATAAGGTTAATTAGGATATATGAAGGAGGAGAAGCAAGAATTAAAGTAGGAGGGTTCCTTCCCAATTAGTAGTGTTTGAAAAGAGGAAGCAGGCAGGGTTATTATCTTTCCCCTTGTTATTTGCTTTATATTTATAGCCACTGGCAAAGAAATTTAAGGACTCAGAAATTCAAGGATATGATTGGTATGATAATCAAGAAAAAAAATGGTTTTATTTGCAGATGATATTATTTTGCACTTAATAAATCCAGAAAAAGACATTTCGGTATTGTGGAACATTTTAAGACAGTTTCAAGTTTATTCAGGATATAAAATGAATGAAGATAAAATACAGGTTATAGCCATAAATTATGCACCTCGCATGACTTGGTTGAACAATACCCACATTTATGGTAACAAGGTATGATGAAGTATTTAAGAGTATGAATTAAAAAGGCTTCTGTTATGGCAGCTAAGCATATGTGGGAAGAGAATAAAAAAAGATAATACAAAAACTGAGAAACTGGAAGCCTTTGTTTGTGGATAGGGATAGTAAGATACAAGCAGAGAAAATGTTGTTGGTCTCTTTAGTTTTATATACAGTCAGACATATTCTTATCAACCAGAGGAAAATATGTTGAAACTCATTAATAAAGAGTTGAAGGAATTTATCTGGGAGGGAAATAGGACAAGAGTTAGGTGGGATAAGTTGATCCTCCCAATTTGAAGTGATATTTTAGAGCTACACAGTTAAGGCTCATATACATAACAAAAGCAGAATGTTTGAATGCAAAGTGGACAGGGATGGTGATGATGAACCATGGGTGACTTTAATAAACAAGGAGAGAGTGGAATTTTGGATACAGAATCTTATAGAGAATAATAACCATCATACAGAATATTATATTCAAAAAGGTGCAGAAAATATTTTAAGAACTAAGTCAACACATGACTGGAGATAGGAGATTTTGCTGATAGGGAAGACTGCAATTAGGGATACAGAAAATATGCAAGAGGATGCTAGAATTTACTGGAGAAACTGACAAAGGATCAAAGGTATTAGGAGCAAGTAACAAGAGAAGGAAAGGTAATAGAGTGAGATGAGGGCAAGAAGTTTGGAATGCAATTAAGAGAATACCTTCACTATCAAGGACTAATATCAGAGAATTGGCAAGAGAAAGGAATAGGGGAGTCCTAAGTGAAAGACCTGCACTGGTAGAGTTTTTAGTCAAATCTAGAACAGAAGCTGCTGTTAAAATTTGAATAATTCATAGGGCATATTGCATGATAATTATATGAATCAATCAGGGTAGGTTAGAAAAGATTGGGAAGAGAGACTGGAAAAGCAATTTACAACATAGCAATGACAAGACATATATATATGGCTCCCAAGTATACAACAAAGCCCAGAAGGTTTAAGATTTTTGCTTGGAAGTGTTTGCATAGGTATTTTTACCAAGCAGACTTCAAATAATTTTTCCTCAGGTAGATAGCCAATGTTGGAGGTGTGATGGAGATGAAAGAGGTACCTGGGAACATGTTTTTGAGGAGTGTAATACTGTAATGGGTTGGCAGATTAAAAAAAAATCTCTGCAGAGTATTCTGTTAGAAATACTAGGGGAGCAAATAGCTATAACTAAGGAAATTATTCTTTTGAGTTGGGGGAGAGAATCTGAATGGCTAGACATTGTAAGACCTTATTAAGTTTAATTCTGTTGGCTTCCAAAAAAGCAATCACTAGAAAAATTTAACTAAAATCTAAACCAACTGTATTTGAAGTACTGAATACTGTAAAAGAGATAAAAGAAATGAAAGAGAGATCTTTAGAAAGGGGGAAGGGATAAGTTGCATAAAAATAAATGAGATTTGTGGGAACAATACCTGCAGAATAATGTTTATGAAGGAGTCGTGAGGTTTAAGAGAAGGCAAAAAGGAAGTGATTTGTATAATGCAAGACTTAAAGACAGTTGTTATAAACAAAGAAAACTTGTATTGTGAGTAAATGGAAAAATGTAAATATGGTTTGTTTTCTTTTCTATTAATGTATTTGTGCCTAAGACTTAAGTGATATTTTAATAAAGGTGATGAAAAAAAGAATAAGAGCTATGCTACCATGCTATCAGACAATAACTTTTATGAAGAAATTTTTAGATTAGACATTGATGACACTTCTGAAAAACTGAGTTTTAATGAAGAATCAGTAATCGATGAATGATTTTTTTCTGAAGCTGGAGATTAATTTATGTACTAAACTCTATTTGGGGATTATATTTTTAAAGCTGAAGATTATTTTTTATTCTAAGCCATAGTTTGGGATTATATTTGGAATACCTAAGAGGAATAAACCCGAAGATGCCCCATTGAGACTACTTATATTGGCAGACCTGTCTAAAATGGAATCAGTCTTAATATGCATTGTGTACAAATTAAAGATATCGTGAAACATCATTTCTTTCATTAAGAATTTCACTGACTGAAATGTGAAAGGTATTGTTGTAATGGAAGAAGATATGTTGGTGATAAGAGAGATACAGAGCCTTAATGAGACAATTAAATCATATCAGCTAAGCCCATTATAATCTCTGGTTTATACCAAAGGGAAGTAAGCTGTACTTTAAAATAAATGTAGTTTCATTTTTAACAGTTCATTTTCTGTTGTGGAAATACATAATTATACACAAAAACATTTCTGATGTGCTGCATTAATATATTGCGCAAATGAGTTGAAAGGAGATTTACTTTGGTTATCTTGATGATGTTCTTCAGTCTAGTTTTCAACTTTCAAATGATTTTGCCAGTGTACCACTTATCTGGAATATGATTGCATCTAATACTATAGATTCCACCTCCTGTGAGGCACATAAAGTAATTATTTAGAACATATTTATAATCATTGCTTTTGCAATATACAGCTTCTAATACAAACTTGCAAATGTTGCAGTTCTGGTATTTCTGCATGCCTCTTTTTATTTTGTTACTCAATGCTACATACTTATTAATAGCTATAAGGCCTTGTATTTTTGATAGCTTTGTAGGTATATACCAGGTTAATGACTACCAGGACTGTTATAAGCCCATCCTTGCAATCCAACCCAACTGTGTCCCTATGTATTATGAGCATTTATTAGGAGGAGGGATATTGGGACATTACTGCATGTCATGTCAAGTCATCTAAGGTAATTACAGTAAATGGAAAAAAATAAAATCAACTGCTGACTCTACCTTCAACAAAAATTTCAACAATTTTGTTTTTTTGCAGGGGGGCAAGCCCCACTGCTTCCCCCACACCCCCAAGACTTATATATACAATCTCAAACATTGCACAATAATGAAGAAAAAAGCAAACTCCACTGTCAGAGAAAGTAATTTCAGCAAACAGCATTCAGTTGTTTTGTGTTCACTGATATTATGTTTGATGACACAGTGTGCTTCAGTTTGGGCCTTACTGTCTGCCTCTATCTGGGGGCCAGACCCAGGGTGAATTTTCAATTTCTCATTCATTGGTCAAGGTTACACTTAAATGGGGTTAGGGATGAAATCTGCTTAACATTAGTGATGAGCCTGTTCTAGAGCATGGGGATCCTCTGAGACACATATCTGTCTTGCTAGCTTGTTTTATTTATGTCACAAACAAAATTTAAGTCCTCGGATCTAGTTGTTCTGATGCTATTCATTTTGTGGATGTGAAAAAGGTTCATCAGAGCTGGATCAGAGGATGCCTTGTATGCTAGGCATAGATCACCTCTCAGTAACCTGTTAGAGACAAATTATACAGATAGTGCTTTAATGCAGTCTCTATAGGGCAATGTGTTTATACCCCAGATTCTCCTGGTAAGGAACCTTTTAGGGAGTTCCAATTGCTGTATATGTCTGGTCAGGTACATGCTGAAGGGAGCATTGTACTCAATGACGAGTCTGATAAGGAAAGAATAAAGTGGCACTATGACATCCTTGGACCTGGATTCCATGTCCTTACTTATAAGTTGGGTGACATAGAATGATTTTCTTACTACCTTGTCCAGATGTTGGTCAAAGGCCAGATTACTGTCTATGTATGTTTCCAGATTCCTACTACCAGGTCAACTTTTAATTTTATTACTGTACAGTTATGGTATCCAGTGGTAGTTGTGCTAATCACTGTGTTCATGTTTTGTATTACTGCCATTTCATTCTGCACTGCGTGTAATATATCTGGGCCATATCTGTGCACCTGTGGCTTAATTTCATTTGCAGACTTTGCCTTGTCATCTGCCTATACTGCATTGTGCAGGGAGTGGTTTATAAATTGCTTTTCTGATCCACGATGCATGTCATTTCCTCTGCATACACACTTTCTGAGCACACTGGCTGATACCTATAGTCAAGTTGCACATTATGCAGTGTGCAAATTGCACAATAGTGAAAGGGCAAAGAAAAAGGTGGAGAACAGCACATGCATAAGGTCTGATGATGATGGTGACACCAAGACTGAGTCATAGTCCCAGGACACAGTGACTCTTTCTCCCTCCTTGGTGGTTCTACACTCATTGTCCTATGTGACAATATGGCCTCACCTACATCTGCTCTACAGAATATACCACATGATATCTCATATAACTGTCAAGGGGGAGCTCACCTGTAACTGAGAGTATCACCATGTGACTGACAGTATCACCACTGCTCCCCTAAAATCTGTTAACTGCATTGGATGCTTGTGCACCCACCATATGGCACTCTACTAGGGGTTCCTATTTCTGTCCACTATTCCAGCAAGCTCTAAATATGCATTCAACTTTTTCAATCAGTCAACAGATGCCCAGCTCTAGAGGTTGAGTGCAGTCTGCAACTGCATATGCCAACATATAGCTGGTTGGTGTGATACAAGGCCTCCATGGGGTGTTACCTATTGTTGCCAATGCCTCCAGGATACAATGGAGTCCAAACCTGATGCCATTATAGAACTCATGAAAGCTATGGTTATATCCATTGGTACTATGTCCACTTTCATGTGTGGGATAGTATGTGTCACTGTTGGTGATTGATCCATGAGTGTTCTCTGTGGCCAGGGGCACCTGGGATAGATGTATATAGAGGCCATAACAGAGCACACAATCTGCATGCTTGGCAGGAGGGTACCTCTTTTCCCCACCCCATGTCATGGCAGCCACCACATAGAAGTGGCAGGGATGGAGTATCTCATTAGTATACCACCTTTCGGCCACATTTCATCAGTAGTACTACATAAGTGTTCCAGACAACATCTAGTCATTCTACATCCAGGCATTGCAGTAGCCTCAGTGCATGAATATGTAGTATCTTTACCACCCATTCTATGGTGGGAGGCATGTATAGTGCTGATTCCTCACCCCCTCATTGCCAATGTCTCCATCTCCACTGACCAGCAACTCCCCATCACAGGTACTGTAGTCAGCCATGTGTCCTTGTGTCTCTAGGAGCTGTGTAAATAATAATGATGATAACTGTGTCCCTACCCAGCCTCCCTCCTCTGTGGTATAAATGGAGGCATCTGATGCACAGTGTGACTCAGCCATCTACTGCACAGTATAGACTTTAAATAGCACTTCATGCATCATTTTCCTCTGTGTGACACCACACTGCTACTGTGTATATGCCAGGGCCCCTACAGGGTTCATTTGCACTGTCATATATTGCGTGTAATGCTGCCTGGGTGTGACTGGTATGGCTGCTGGTTGTTGCCTGCCACTGTTACTGTTGTCATTGCTGGAGGATGTTGTGGTGGAAGCTACAAAAGGGTTTGCAGTTGCAGGTGCAGAGGCTTCTTGGTCTGATGGCTAGGCTACCCATTTACTCCTGATCATTTTGTGTAGCGCACTATGAAGAGGTTTGCAGGTTATAGCAGGACCTTACTGCAATGCCCTTCTAGATGTATCTTTTTGCAGGCTGAACACTCACTCTAATATATTAGTAGTTTTTGCTTGATCCATATTATATTACAGTGTTCAGCCATAGCTTGTGAGTTATGTATGTACATCATCTGCCAGGGCTTTAGTGGGTATCCTGCATCACATGCAATACAGCAGGGACATAAATGGAGGGAGGAGGTGAGACATGTATACATACTGTGTGAGTCTATAGATATGAGATGTACCTAAGTGATTTTACTTATCCATTAGCTGGCCTTGTGGAAAAGCCCTGTACATTGGAAAATGATAAAGATGACTTGTGTGACATGTAGGAATCATAAGCACTGCCAAGGTGCTGTGCAGGCACATTAGTTCTCAGGCCCTGTGCATCACACAATACTTACTTTGTAGTTCATGGAATGGTAGCTATTCCAGTAGCTGTACTACTGCCTGTGGACACCAGATATAGCTTTTATTACCACATGTGTGCAGTTTATGGCTTGCAGCACTTTGGAGTGGTGGCTGAAGTCATACAAGTCACACATGATGGTGGCTTCATCTCCTGCCAATTTGGAGAAACAGATGTGCTCCATATGGCAGTAATTTATCAAGGAACATCTTGACTATTCTGCAGACCAATGCCTGTGATATATCCAATATATATCATGTCCATCAGTGAAACATACTTCTAATTAGTATGGTAGATACTATATTGCCCATGGTATACACAAAAATGAGAAGGACACACATTCTTCTAAATCCAGTTTGTAGGCTGTATAGGTCAACGAAAACCTTTGTAATGTCGTGGTACATGCAACAGTGGTCCTGGTGCACTGGTCCATCAGCTAATGAGATGCTATCCTATGCTTCTATTGCTTGTATTGTTTTTGATAAAACTTGCCATAGTGTCATGCTGCTGGGTGCCCACAAATAGTACCTACATTTATCAGATGCTGCTTTATGATAGCTACAGGCGCTCTAAGCATTTTTGCCAGATGTAACAATGCAAGTTGTTTGTGCCTCATTTTTCCCTTTATACTCAGATACAACTACTATGTGACTTTGCATCTAATAACTATGAATCACAATCTGCTTTCAGCGACCATCATGTGTACCTCATGCACATACTAGACTGCATTTCTTCTTTTGACTGTCATCATACACTTATTTATATATCCTTGTTTCCTCTCACATTGCCTTGTTACCTTATAGTGTTACCTGGTTCCATTAATCAATGACTATCTATGCACATATATATATATATATATATATATATATAGTCTTCCTTGAATTGATCAATTGTAGGCAAAACAAATCTCTGTATTACTGACACACTATAGTCAACAATGCAGATAGTCAGCAGTTGTAGGATAACAGACAATCCCCAGGGTTGATGAGTATTCTCACAAGGTTTGTGTGATTGTTGAGTTACTGTATATAATTAGTAGGGGTGCGTGGGGTAGGATGTTGTGTCTCACTACATAGAGCACTGTTTTTTTAACTCTGCATGTTCGGAGGACTTAACACAGTGCATGCGCAGAAGTATGTCAAGCTTTTCATTTCAACGGTTTTGTGTCAATGTTAGCTACATCGATGTAACATTGATGTGATGAATGACATATATATTTATATAAAATAGGTGACCTCACCACACAAAAAATGTGTCCTACCTCCCCCAATCTACGTCTTCCTTATATTTCCCTAATTTGTGCTCCTCTACTGGCCAAATCCTTTTTCCTACTTTAGTCCTTATTTCACTTCTTTCATGGAACCAGTACTGACTACTGTTTCCATATGTTATATGTTGTCATTGTGCAATGTGCAAGTGGAAGTTTGACACAGCAAGTGCCTCCTTGTGCTTCCTGCTATCACTCTCAAATGTGTTTCCTATAAGTCTCACACAGTCGAGCATGAGGTCACTAACTTGCCCTACTATGTACACTCTTGGCTGAATCATTGTGCTTCACTTACTACCTTTCCCACCTGCCACATATATCACCCTTAAACATAGTTATCTGCCTACTCACACAATATGTCCCTGCTAGTTAATTCTTGTCTGTTTTGCACATTAGCATATTATCTCTTTGGTGTAAGCCATTCATCTCCAGGAAACACAACTTTATGAATCTCAGCCATTTACTCTTCAAAATTAGCTCCATGTTCATCTTTCAGACCTTATCAAATGCCTACTTAAAATTTCCAAAGCAGACATCTATCAGACAGAAAGTTTAATTCCTTCAGAGTATAAATAATTCTTTTTTTCATTATGCTATTTTATACTAGCCTACTTCTTTCCTTGTTGAGTGTCTTGTTGGATGGTCTCATGTACTTTGAGGTGATTCATTTCTATAGTTACTCTGTAGCTATTCCTTTCTTTTTCCTGAGTAATTTCTGCAAACAATAAATGAATGGGCTGCTGGGATTTTTTGTTTGCTGTTGTAGTTCTAGAAGGAATTTATTCTCTTTAACTACTGTTTTCTTTTGTTGTAGATAGGTGATAAGGGAGGTATTAATGTCAGAGTCTGACTAAGGGAAGAAACTGATAGTGTTACGGAAAGAGATTTTGAAAGGTAAGGTGCAGGGTTATGGTTAGGAGCGGGGTTAGGGTTAGCCTTAACAATGTACTAGAGGATATAGAAAACCCATATCTACAAATCTTGTATAACAAACATTGCAAAATTCAAAGCTAGGTGATGGAGGGCACCTCCCTGCCCTCTTTGTAGGGTATTTACCCCTCCTCACCCACTTACTAATCATAATTACCTCTGCTATTTCACCATCTCAGAGAAATTTGCAAGTATGCAGATTAGAGCTGCCACTGTTCTTGTAATTTATATCAAACCAGTTACCTGCACAAGTTGTGGAACTACAATATTTATCTGTGCTTTTTGGGGTAGTGTGTCTGGTCTATTGGAGTTTAGAACAGACAGGGATGTCAGTCATATGAAAAGGTGTTGATACTACAAAGAGGTCAGCAGGACAGGAGTTAATGAGAAACACAGAAGTAATAATAGGAAAGGAATGGAATGTTCAAAGGTTGCGTAATATTAAGATAAGCGACATGGGGCAGAAAAGAGAAAGGTGAGAGCATTGGGAGAGGTAATGTATGGCAGTAGGGTGAGGGAGTAAAGTGATATGGAGGCCAAAATGCAGTTTGATAGCTTTTAAGTAAGGAGAGTAAGACAGGAAAGGGAGAGGAAGATGTTAAGATCAGTCTAGCATGGAAAGTGGTAAAAGAAAGACGGGGAGAAAAATGTGGGGTAATGCAGAAGCCAGAAGAGGGTGAGGATGGAAATTTGGGGAGACTGATTTACAGATTGTGGACTGTAAGGCTGATGGAGTGTTGGATGGTGACACTGTGATATGATAAGAGAAAGGCTGGTAACATGGGAGGGAAGATCAATACTTTTTTGAGCAAAGAAGCAACTGGTAGTAATGGAATGGATGAGGAGAAGAAAATCATTTATGAGAAGGGAGTAGAGACTGATAGCTGGTACCTTCATTAATAGGGGGAGAAGGTGTGGAAGAAACAAGGGAAAAATGCCTTGGTACATTGGGAAACAGTCCTGGTGTAGCATTACAAGGGACAGTGTACGTGGTGAATGAGGCTGTATCAGAAGTCAGGGAAATATGGCAGTTTTCTCAGAGGTGCGTCCATTACTAAGGGCCAGTGCATTAAAAAGGGACAGGATACAGAAGTATAACTGTTGAGTCACTGTATAAGGGTACATAACTATATGGGGTGAGAAAAAATTGGGAGAGCAATACATAATACATACATTAAGAACTGGCTTCACATTAGTAGCAAGGGGACAAATGTACTCAAACAAAAGTTAGAGAATACATAAAGTGGATGTAACCTTTTGAATGGAAATGAAAGGAAAAGGAGTGATGAGATAGAAGGAAGGGAGGAAAGTTTCAGGTAAGAATGGAAATGTTGATCATAAAGGGACACTTGCTGCATTATAAGAAAAGAAAGTCAGAATTATTTAAGGTAAGGTGGAGGGAGATGCTTTGCATTCAGTGCTCTGGGGTAAAATGAGGACTCACTGACATATATGGAGAATGGAAAAGCTGATAAACTAAGGGTGATGGAGATCTAGATGCTAGAAGGATTGGGACATGATTGTGACAAGATGTAGTGATTTCTGCAATGAATGATTAAGAAATGATTGGAGTCATATGTAAGTGACAGAACCAAGTTTTATGTGATGGAAATGATGAATTAGTTGGGAAGGTGAGGGAGGGAGAAGAATTAGGTAATGCCAACTATTAAGCAAACTGGTGGGATAGGAAACAGGAGAACTAGGGGATAGTTAAAGTGTGAGCAAATGTTTTAATTAAGGACAGATAAAAGGCAATACTTGATTAATAATAATATGTTGTCAACCAACTTTCTTAAGCAGACTATACAATCACTTTATCAAGAGATGGCTTTAGGAGAATGGAATTGCTGAAATATTAGCACAGGAATGTTTTATTCAGAAGGCAGAGGAGCAAGGTAGGAAGGAGTAGATACCGGATAGAGTTGTGAGCAGGGTGGAAAAAGTGGGATAGTAGAATTGCAGGTCCCACAAGAACATAGGGCACTGATGGAGGATAAGATACATGGACCACATAGAAAATATCCATGGTTATTTAGTGTTGTCTGAGGTACTGGTGGTCTTCCAGCTAACACTTAGCAAACTAATAGATGAGGAGGGGGCACTACCACTTTGTAGATAAACAGTGTATAAGGGGGAGGATCCAGGCAACCACAGAACTAAAGGTCAGGCACTTTGACCTCTATGGTTGGAAATATCAAGAAAACATATCTGCTCTGCCAAAGGATATATTGGCCCTTTCATTCCCCCTTACCTTGTTCAGCCAAAGCACCCAAATTTCACCCATGGGCATCCCCATTTCCATTGAAGATTTATTTTGCTGGAGCCCTCTATCCCTAGCAACAGCAGTGAGGGTCAGGGACCATCCTGTGCAAGACTATTATACAGGGCTGGCAAAGGCTATTTATCTGACATAGTCTCATTCCCCTGATGGCTGGTGAAAGCACTGGCAATGTGAGATCTGCCCTAACATCCCATAAATAAGTGTTTCTACACATTCTTTGCTGCCTGACAGGCCACAGTGCTTGCCTGTTACTCTGCTCCTGCTGTATGAACTTAGCCCTTACCTTCTATCAGGAATTCCTCAATCAGTAAACTTAGTCATCACCTGCCACTTAGGATGAGAAGTGAGCCACTGCTGACCAGGCAGTCTCATCTTTCCTGGACAGCATCTGTGGCACCCAGGACATCAAATGAAATCAGGGTCACACGTGCTACACTAAAGGCTGCATCCCTCTGTATAAATGTGTTAGCAAATGGAAATGTTTTAGTTGAAAATGGAACTCAGAATGATTGCTAATATAGATTTATGTCAACAAGGCCTATCTGTCTAACCTGATACAGTTTATGACTGGTTGACTGGGAGGTGTGCAGACGTAATCCATTTGATGAGCTTTACTTGAATGTCACAATGGCCTATTACACAGTGCCATGTAGCAGACTGTTGAAGAAGCACAAAGACATGGTGTGGGATATAAATACGTAAGAGTCGTGGAATAGTGGAAAGTGCAGAGTAGGACACAATCTGTGGTTGTGAAATACTACTTATAAAAAGGAAAGCATATAGTGTCATACTACCTCTGGCGTTGGGGCCCGCATTGTTTAGTATGTGTACTCCTGGCATTACATTGGGGCTAGAGGGTAAAATAATTGTACCTGTGACTAATATTCAATTTTGGGTACTGTTAGAAGAGGGGTGGATTTGTCTGGAAAGAGATTTAGGAATGCTAGATAGCTGGTCTTGTAGATGTCATCTGATGTGTAGTGATGGAAAATGCAGGATACTGCACTGCACCTGGGGCACAGTATACCGTATATGCATTAGATATGATTTGGGGGAGTAACAACTCTAGAACAGACGTGGAAAAACATATGTGAGTTTTAGTCAAGTAAGAATGAATTATCAAGTGCAGTGTGGGATGGAAGTGGCTAATGAAAATAAATATGATAAGGTGCATGATGAGAAGGGAGATGATACCAAGGATAAGCCGGTAATGATACCATTGTATGTGGTACTTGTAAGGCCACAGCCAGAGTACTGTGTGTACACTTTTTGACATCAAAATAAACAAAGAAAATTAAGCTGCTTGTGAAGGTACAGGGAAAGGTAACCAGGATGATAAAGGGTTTGAAAAGTAGGAAATACAAGGACTGAATGAAAAAGTCTAGGATTGTGCTCACTTGAGTCTGGGCAGGAAAGAGGAATATGATATTGATGCATGACACAGTAATGGAGATTGTGAAAGTATCCAAATAAGATGGAAAGGCAATGTGGCACAGTCTTTAAACTAACGGTCTTAATTATAAACTGGATATAAGAAATTAATTATTTACTCAAAGGAGACTGGACAGATGGCATGAGCTTCCTTAGTAGATGTCAGAGTGCAGAATCACCAGTATTTCAAAAAAAGATGGGAAGGTAAAATTGTAGGAGGAAATTGGGATGTAGTTAATGGGTTACAGCTGAAAGAAAAATGCAGTCTTAGCAGATAATTATACTATTTAATATATTTATTAATGACCTCCACACTTCCACTCATCATGCTAGTTTAGTTCAGTATGCAGACAATTCAACATTAATATGTGCAGCTTCAACAATAAATAAGCTCTAAGACATTGCCCAAAAATCTTTCTCCTCTGTAGAAACCTGTCTCAAAAAATTAAACCTCTTACTCAACCCCAAGAAAACTAGGTTAATGCTTTTTATCCCAAAAAGTTGCCAAAATCAAAAGAATTTTTTACCATAAAGTCAGCAAATAATATTGTCATTGAAACTGTAACTCACAGCAAACCTTTAGGAGTTATAATAGATTACAATTTCAAATATGACCAGCATACACTGCACACCAATAGCTGTACACACCAGAAACTAGGCTACCTATATAGGATCAATGAATTTCTTACAGATACTGCAGGAAAAATTCTAGCCACCACCTTCTTACTGCCAGCTATCTTATATGCTGCTCCTAGCCTAACAAACTTAAACTATATTCAAAGAAAGAAACTTACCTCCTGCTACAATAATATAGTTAAATTTGTTACCGATCTCCCTCATGGGACCCACCGTGGTCATAGCTCAAAGCAATTAAACTGGCTTGAACTACACAACTACCTAACATATTCACAACTAACTATAGCACACAAACTCAATCATCATCCAGATAAATACCCTGTACTACATAACTTATTACTGACCTACTGCCCAGCAAGGGACCTCCACTCTAGTAACAAATCCTTATTACTTACAAATAAGTCAAATAATGTTGTAGGAGACTCACTCTACTCCCAAAACATTGTTAAACTCTGGAATAGCATCCCCACACAAATAAAACTCTCAGACAAACTCAATACTTTTAAACCACTGCTTAAACAGCATCTTTACCAATCCTGGTCCTGCACATGCCCATCACAAGGCTGAGACTTTGTGTTCACTATATGATTCTCTCCAAATACTCTGATTAAACAGAATATACTCAACCTCTCACTGAAATGACAAAACATTTTTTATACATAACTGCTGCCTGTACAATCCACTAAGTTGCATGTGGGCTTTGTCTTTAGTAACTTTCACCTCTGTAAAATCTTAAAATGTATAAATGTAACTACTGTTTGTGTATAAATGTAAATAGAAATGTAACTACTCTGTGTTTAACTGGAACTTAGTATAATGCAATGTAAGCAAATGGAGCTTTTCTCCACAGACCTCCACTTAAAATGGGTATTACCCAGTCAGACTTTCCTGGTAAACAAAGACAAATAAATACATAAATAATAAGTTTCCTTCTCCAGTCATTGTATATTTATTTATTTATTTATTTGACATTTGTTAACCAGCTGGGACAGGGCCCTTTTTCAGTGGAGACCCGGGGAGAAAAGCTCCACAGTAATTGCATACAATTGATCTGACTTAGTAATCAGTTAAAAATACAAGAACACAGATAGAATATCTATTAGCAGGACATTACAGCATGTGTAGGTACAGTATAGAGTACAAGAAAAGCATACAGTTATCATTTTTAACAACGCAAAACAAAAGTGGTTGCAGTGAAGACACCTGTTAAGTACGTAAGGGTTTCAAAGCTTAAACATTTGACTGTTGACAAGTCATATAAAGAAACAGAATAAACTGACAGAGTAAGAAAGAAGAAGATGAGATTAAGTACCAGAAAGAATTTTATAAGAGTATAGGTTAGAGGCAATGAGGTAGGAAAGCTAGTTTGCAGTGTTGAAATGATGAGTGATTAGGAAAAGGTAGAGTTCCATTGATGTAGAAGAAAGGGGAGAGATAGAATAGCTAAAAGGTGGGGGTCAGTGAGAGGGGGATGACACATAGTTAGTTTTGCTTTGCTATTTTTTTTTACCTCTAAATTGGGGTTTGAGTCTAATGTGTCGGATGTTGAGTGGTAGTTTATTCCAGTTCTCAGCAGGCTGATAGCACAGCAGTTTTTTTTTTTCTAAGACAATCTTTGAGAGTGTTCTTGCAGGGGTGTAGAGGGAGATGATGGTGATGGATAAGATGCTGGGGAAAAAAGTGGGCTGGTATAGAATAGAATGAATTATCTGGAGCTGAGAGAGGAGGAAGTTATGGGGGAATTCTAACCAGTTCAGTTTTCTGAGAGCTAGTAAGTGATGAGATGAGTATGGTAGTTCAGCAGCAAATTTAGCTACCTTGTTGTAAGTGGATTCTAGTTTAGAAATAAGTGTGGACTGAATATTGGTGAGAATTTGAGAGCCATAGAGAAGGGTTGGTAATAGGTAAGCATGTGATAGATCTATTTTAGCTTTGCCTGAGAGAAAGTTTTTATTTCTATAAAGTTTTTGATTGGTTTTGTTAATGTTACTTAGAACATGTAGGTCAAATTTTAGCTGGTCATCAATAATGACTCCTAGTAGTTTGGTGTGGCTTTCAACTGAGATAGGTGTGTTGTTGTGGGAAGTGGTGGTGAAAGATTGTTTCAGGTAGGACATTGTTTTAGGTATGAACAGTAAGGGCTTGGTCTTTTTTGGGTTTAAGATTAGCTGGTTTTGGTTGAGTCAGTTTTCAATAGACAAGAAAGAATTTTGAGTTGTTGTGTAGAGTTTGAGACTGTGGAGTCATCTGCATGCTGGACTAGTGATGAGTGTGGGGTAGAGGTAAAAAGTTGATTAGTAAAAATATTAAATAGAAGTGGTCCTAGAATTGACCCTTGGGGTACTCCCATCTGTATAGTACATTCTGGGGAGTTAGCAGAGTTCCATTTGACAGATTGGAAATGGTTACTGAGGTAACTAGAGAACCAGGAGATAGTGGTGGCAGATAGGTTTAATTGAGAGAGTTTGTCTAACAGTAGGGGGTGAGAGACAGTGTTGAATGCCTTTGAGAGATCTAGAAAGAAACAGGAGACTGGTTTATTGTGATCTCTGGCTTGTGAGATGTTGTTGGTGAAGGAGATGAGGGCAGTAGAGGTACTATGACCAGGGCGAAAACCATGTTCAGTAGGAGTGATTAGATTTTCATGTGTTAGGTATTGTAGGATTTGTTTGTGCACACATTTCTCTAAGATCTTGGAGAGGGGTGATAGAATTGCTATGGGCCTATAGTTGGATAGTTCAGTGAAGTTGCCTCCTTTATGGATGGGCAGAGTGTAAAACATGCACAGGTGATAAATACAACCAGATCAGGTCAGAAGATTTATTAAATAATTTTGAATGCAGCAGTGAGACAAATGTTTTTGTTAATTCCTTAATATTGGAATATAATGGTGGATCAGGATTAGTTAGACACATTTTTAATAAAGAATGGAATAAAGTTATGCTTCTTACTGATCTAAATATATTAAAAAAAGAAGAAAATAAAAGTGGTATACAAAATGCAAGAAATCTGAAAGACTATTTATATAAAAATAATAAGACTAATGTGAGTAGTAATAATAAGAGACATGGTACTTTTAAATGTGGCCGATGTTCTCAGTGTGAATTTGTTATTAATAAAGAAAGTATTTTTTTAGAAAGTAGAAATACTACTTTAAATAGTATGTTTTATTATAATTGTGAGGCTAGTGGCCTAGTATACTTAGCACTATGTCAAGTCTGTCAGTCTTTCTATACAGGAAAGACAGAGAAAAAGCTTAAAAAGAGAATCTATGAACATGTGTATGATATACAGACTAAGAAGGACAGTAATGCTTTGTATAAACATTCATTGGAATGTCTTGGGGCCTACTACAGATTTTTTGTGCTGGAAAAAAATAGTATGGATAAAAGAGGGGGCATGTGGGAAGAAACCATCAAATACAGAGAATTGTGGTGGCAGTTGACCTTGGAATCCAACAGGAAACCAGGTTTAAATGAACATGTTTCTCTTGCCCCACTTTTAAAATTGAAAGCGGCTAAATTATAAGCACTGTATTTTTTCTCTCCTTTATTTTGCACATAGCACTTTATTTATTCATTAGTGCAGGGATATATGTTTTTAAAAGACATGTTTTTAAGTATCATTTTATTATATTTTTAATTGTGCCTCGAAGTTGAATCATTTACAAGCAATTTTATGCTATTTGATCTGTTTTTAAAGGGTTGTGTTAAAATATGATTCTGTAGATTTTAGAAGTTAGAGAGAAAACATTTGCTGGATTTTTATTGGTTGATTAATTTGTGATGTCATCTGTTTTTGGATATTTAAAACGATGATTTGTGTCTCAGCCCTCATCTGATGAAGTTGTATAAATGAAAACGGAATTTCAACTTCGTTCATGCTTTTATACTTTAATTTAATAATCGCTAGTCTGCTACATTAATCCTCTCTGGGGCTTTATTGTTTAACCCAACAAGGCTGTTTTTGGTTATTATATATACTGATTCCATGATCACACAGCAATAAGAAAAGGTGAAAAGTCCCCAGAACAAGAAATTGTGATTATGGACTACATGCAATTGGGGAAAAGAACTGAAAAATAGCAACATCAAGGAAATGTAATCAAAAGTTAGAACCAACCTAAATTATACTTGATAACTGCCTTATGAATCCTTCCATAGGCTCGGGTCTCAATTTCTTCAGTATCTGTAGCTCTTCACAAATGTGCAGTATTACATGTCAAGATATACACTTTCTTGTATTTCCAAACATCAGTGCCAGTGATTACAACCCTGTCCCTATAAATAATATCCAGTTTCCCCCATTGCTTTGACTTGCTTTTCTGCTCAATTATGTTTAGGATGACCATCATAAGGTGCATAGAATGTGGTCAGTGTTATAAATGCCACATTGATTATAGTGTTGTGCAATATTCTGAAATGTTCACTGTCCTTGTTTTCTCCTGGAAATGCTATTCCACCTCTAGGTCGACCATCATGCATAATATGGATCACCTCAAAAGAAAAAACAAGCAATTTCATTTTGAGTGCTTTATCTCCCACAATCACCAGAGTCATCTGACAATGCTTTTCTGTTGTGATTTGGATTGATACTCCCAACAAGTTTCTTTGTCTGATTAAACCATGACTCAGCAAAAGAACTGCTGTCAGACTAAATTGTTAGTTTCTCTTCTTATACTAAATGAGGTGCTTCGTGTTTTACTTTTTGTAAAATCAAAAAGAGAAGGAAATCTATCAGTGTTTTGGATGGTTTTGTACATATCACCTTAAATATATTTGCACATTATTGGTTAAATGCTATCTCTTTTCTAGACTGCAAATTTAAAGCTTGTCCATGAACTGAATAGCTTTTGTACCCAGAAAGGTGACTATGTAGCCATGAATTCTTTGTACTGGAATAAGAATTTTGTAAGTGATGAACTGCATTAGCTTCTGATTTGCAATTCTGACTCATAAAAGAAATAGCACTTGTGTCTGTCATCTTGAAAATTTAAGACCAACCACAGAAAATAAAATTATAGTGCAGCACCGTGTTTTAGAATTTTTTGTAAGTAATTTGCCATCTTATGTGTTTTATCCATAATTACTTACCTAAGTAATGCAGACATGAAAAAGTAACTTTGTGACTCCTGCTTTATGTTTCCTTTCCTGCTTATGTGAGTGTAGTCTTAAAACTAAAACAGAATGGCTTTTATACAAGTAGAACACACGTAATTTTAAAAAAGAGAAATCACAGCATACCATACCTCTCAAGTGTACAGATTTTTGCCTCGTATTTTTTGGTCCATTTTTCATAAAATTATTTTCTGGCAAATTAGTGGCAAATCATTAAAGCTTGAAGTTAGAAAATAATGACAGACATTTCACTTTCAGACTTTATACCCTTCACAAAATTCATATTAATGAAAAATCTGTTATTCTATCAACTTTCTAAGTTTGTAAGAGCAATATTTAAAAATTGTCCCTATTTTTGGGCCCTTGTCCCACTTTTATTTATGGCTTTGTCCAGATTCTTGCTCTAAGAGGTTGAGAGGTATGCAGCATATAGCAGCTCTGTCCTTACCCCACCCCACCCCACTACAATGGCAGTCAGTACTCAGCACTAGTGACAAGACAAGTGCAGATACATTCTACAGTCAGTTTTCTTCCCTTCACAACTATCATACAACCTGTGCTTGTAGGATTTTGCATTCAGAGACATTGAAAAGTATATGAGGTGGGGAAGTATGGAAAGTGCTGAATGGAAGATGAAGAGTTACAGTAAAATGGGGTAACAGAAAACTATCATGGCATATGGGAATTATGCCCCCAAACACACGCATACACACACACACACACACACACACACACACACACACACACACACACACACACACACACACACACACACACACACACACACACACACAAGCACAAACACATACTCTGGAAGTCATGTCTGGACAGGATAATAGTAATGTAGTGAAAAATACAAGAACTCTTTCAAAACATGTCAGAGGTCTGTAGCTTCTACACACTGCAGTAATAAAGCAAGGTCAGTGGTGCAACAAGTCGCACACTTGCCTTTAGTGCTGGAAGACTAGAAGGCTGTAGGTTCTATTCCACTCCAAGTGATTGGATTACTGATAGTCCTGTGCCATTTAAGAAAAGTGTTGCAATCCTGAATGTGTTGTCCTTCAAATGAGATGTTCAACTGATGTCCATTCTGCTTGATTTGGTGGTAGACCAGGTGCATTTAAAATATCTCATGGCACCTATCAAAAAGTTTCCTAATACCCTAGCCAAATTTCTCTTAGAGGTATGCATACCTCAGGTCTCTCCTGTAAAAATGCCAAAAGCTTAGTGGGACTCACCTTGTCAACAAAGGATAAATGAAGAAGAAGCTATTGAGGGAAATGATACAAGAATACCAAAAAATCACATGTACTCATAACCCAAAGAAATATTTAAATTGGCATAGCAGAAGTCAGTAATTAAATATTTCCTTTGCTAAGAAATTATTAATTTATATAGCATTACCAAGATGTGACACAAAAATATTAGTACATACTTGCTTCTGAAATTAGTATTGAGCATCAGAATAAAAGTGAGTATGCAACTATTACTGAGCAAAGAAGAGGTAACATTTGACATTGAAATATATCCTGCTTTTCACAGCTAGTAATTAATGAGCAATAATATTGTGATATTATGGGTTTAAATATTTTTTACATTTTAAGTCTGAAATTGGAGCATGTAAAAAATGAGTCCGGTTCTAAGCTTCGTATAATTCTGTTTGAGAATGGACTCGCATATAATACCTGAAACAGTAGATGCAATCATGATGTGGCAATGTTTACTGGTCAAGAATTATCAGTCACAGTATTTCCAACTGACTCCATTCAGTATAAAAGCTGAGATGACCGAAGGATATAATACGTAGTGTTTCTGACCATTTAATGCACTACTAAGCCTAAACTCCACTTATAAAATATCAAATACATATGTGTAAATCTTGTGGAAAATCACTCTTGGCAGAATGATGTGAGAGTGACAAATATTGCAATATGGGCCAATTCTGTTATTCACTAATTAAAGGTTGCCTTTGGCTGCAAGAAAGTGTGTGCAAGGATAAGACGCAGAAGGAGAACAGTGGGTATTTTTATGGAAGGTCTTTCACAGAATAATATTATTTTCTCCATAAATGGTGAAAATGTTGAAAACACAGATAGATTTTATACATGAAGTCAGTTTTATTTTATCTTTTTTATTTTATTTACTTATTTATTTGGCAATATATGTCAGAAGTACAGTTTTCTGAACTCAGAGCACTTTCATGGAAACCTACAACAATAAATTACATTGCCACTAGACATATGACCTGAATAGCTTTAATACAATCATGGTGTTATTCTTATTAATAACTGTGAACACGTTCAAGATGAAAATGGCCAGGCAGCTTGCTTTCTGTGAGACATCAGACAGTCCCACTTTAAAGGAGATCTTTTCCAAGTTTCACTTGCTGAACATCTTCAGGGAATACAGGAGAGTGAAAAGAAAGTCTACCGATCCTGTTTCTTGCTACATTTCACATTGCTGCAGTTAGGACCGTTTCATTGCAGATATGGCGGCTCGGAAGGGGGCTTATGATGAGTTACAATCTAATATCTCTGGTTTTGCTTCGTGTTTTATTTCAAAGCAGCATTTTCCAACATTTTGATGTTACTTCTGAGCTCAAGGAAACCTTTTAAGATCAGTGGTACATCTTTCACTCCAGGTAGTCATGCTCACAATTTCCTCTTTGGGGTTTCATTTTATGACATTTTGATCCTGCCTTTGTTTTCCTTTTGTATTTGCAAGAAAGTAAAATATGTGCTGCAAGCTCTATAAAATGCTTCTCTGGTTTTGATAATCCCACATGGGCATGTTCCCTCCATTTGGATTAATATATTCTTTCTTTAAGCCCTCACAGCTCAGTGTTTCAAGAAGTTGTAAACATTGCTCTATATTTTTTCTCTACAAATGGAGCCATTATATGAATTATAAACAGCTACACTGTGTTACCATTAATGCAACTAAATATCTGCCTCAGGAAAAAAATACTTTTATAAACTGAACCACTTGCTTTTCTGATTACTGTGAAGGAAAATATGATACTAAGGATAATTGCCACATAGCACTTAGCTGCATAATTGTCTGATAGCAGTTCTTCCTGCCAGCTTTTCTATCTGGGTCACTATCACAAGTCCTAATTTGTTTATCACAGATGCACACAGCTAAACTGGTAACTAAAACAAATAAGTATATCATGAAACCACTGCAGTGACAGTATCCATGTAAATATATATATATACATACACACACACACACACACACACACACACACACACACACACACACACACACACACACACACACATATATGTATATGTCTGCATATATGTTTATTTATATATACATATACATATATATATATATATATATATATATATATTTTTTTTTTTTATTTACATATTATACACATGTATATATAATATACATACATATATATATATATATATATATATATATATATATATATATATATATATTTATAAACATATATTCACATGTCTTTTGGAATGAGTCATTGAAGTAAGTTCTATACAGCATTTAAGCAGCATGTATGCATTTTTATTGACATACCAGCGATATATAGTGCAATGGAACTAGGTTGCTCCGTAATAAGATGGGTGGTAAGTAGCTAAAGTGACTGTTAAAATTGTCAAAATTGGCAGCCATTTATACCTTGCTGATTCAAAAACATAGAACCAGAATGGATCAGACATGCTTGTCAGTTTATTATCAATGTGTACTGTATCTGTCAAGAGAGTCAGGTGTGAGTCACTGAAAGTGAAATAACCTTGAAGATGCTATCCCACATGTCTTTATAACCATGCTGCAGTGCCGGCATACACCATTCCTGTTGTGTTGTATTGTGTTGTGTATCAAAATAACCCACACAAATGTGCATGAATGGTGCAGTCCTAGACCATGGGAGGTTGCCTTACAGACATAAGGTGCAGAGTTTGATTCTCACATGGGGTAATGGGCTCAGCTTAAAATGACCCAAAGAGCAGTTATCCTAGTATGAACCTATGCATACCCACTGTCAACATATCTGTCAGTGTTTTGCGTGGTAAGAAAGCTTCATGTCCCCCTGGAGAAAACCAGCACTGCCCAGTATACAGTGCATAGTTTTATGCAAACTGTACCCCTGGAAAAAAAATCACATGCTCAAGAATGCTTCCAAGACACTGAAAATGCTTATCTCTTGTTATGAACTGTTACTGTATAATATGTTTCCATAGGTTCATAGGCTCACAGGTTCATACTAGGCTATCTGCCCTAGGGCATTTATAAGCCTAGCCAGAGTGTGTTTGGCTTTCGCCACCCATTTTAAATTAATTTTGCTATGCCCTTTTTCGAGGTTAGTATACTGTGCCTCTGTCTAACAGTGACACAGAAGTGATACCCGGGGTAAACCTACGATCTCCCATCCACTCATCAAGATTCCTCTTGAAGAGAGTCAATGAGGGACTCTGCCTAACCTGGACTGGGATTTTATTCCAGAGTGAAGGGAGCCTCTGGGTTATGAATCTGTCCCTCCAGCATGTCCTATTTATTTCAGTGCTGAGGTTCAAGTCTCTCAAGCGCGTAGCTCGATGGGATTTGGATTTTCTGAGGTGCAGCACGTCCATTAATTCAGGGCTGGACATGGCTTTATACGTCAGGCATAGATCGCCTCTGAGCAGGCGGTATGCCACTGATTAGAGCTGGAGTTTCTTTTACCGGGCAGCATATGGCATCTGTTTGAGCCCTTTGATCCCCTAGGTGAGGTACTTTTGGGGTCTTTCTAGTTGCTGCAGGTGTCTGGTAAGATACATCCCAAAAGGGGCATTGTACTCAATTATGGACCTGATGAGGGATGAGTAAAGAGGCACGATGACCTCCCCTGATCTAGATGTGAATCCCTTCATGTTTAGGTGGGCTATATAAAATGTTTTTCTAACCACTTTGGCCACGTGGTTGTCAAATGAGAGATTGCTATCAACTTGGGTCCCCAGGTCCTTAATTACTTCTTCTGTACTTAATGGATTACCACCTATGTGGTAATTTGTGGGCACTTTGTTTTTGCCAAAGGGGATGACTATACACTTTTTGGCATTTAGCTTGAGGCCATGGCTCTGGCACCAGTTGTCTGTTTTTATGAGGCCCTTTTGAAGGATGCTTGTGTTGGCTGGAGAGTCAATTATGGTGCCCAGTTTGCAGTCATCTGCAAACTTGGTCAGCCACAGTCCTTCCGTGTTGGCCTATACCTCCAAGAAATATATACCGAACAAGAGAGGTCCCAGGACTGAGCTTTGTGGGATGCCACTTGTAACTGGTTTGGAGTCTGACATGGCTCCAGCAATTCTAACCATGTGGGTTCTGTCCTTGAACCAATTTGCAACCCATCTAGTGACATAGGGGTTTATATTTAAGCTGGTGAGCTTTTCTATAATACCCAAGTGAGGTATTGTATCGAAGGCTTTTGCGAGGTCCAGGTAGGCTGTGTGGACCACCTTCCCCTCGTCAATGGCCTTGGTGACTGTTTCAAAGAAATCAACCAGATTTAAGAGGCAGGATCTGCCCTTAACAAAGCCGAACTGGGTATGATCTAGTGTCTGTAGGTCCCCAATATCTTTATTTATGAGGTCCATGATGATCCTTTCCATAGCTTTGCCGACCAAGCTAGTCAGGCTTATGGGGCAATAGTTTCCAGGATCCGTTGAGGCACCACCTTTGTGGAGAGGGACCACTGTTGCTGTACGCCACTCTTTGGGTACATATCCTGTAGTAAGGCTGAGACTGAACAGTAGTTTTATGATTGGGTTTAGCTCTTCTTGGAGTTCATGTAGGACGCAGCCTGGGACACCGTCTGGTCCCATTGATGCTGTGTTTCTTTGCTTTGGAGAGGGCAGCTCTTACCTGAGAATCTGAGATGTCAGGGGGGCAGCACTCTGCTGGGATAGATATTTGCCCTTTTGGAGGGGGGGGGAGACACTGCCATCCAATATGTTACCAGACAGTTGGGATAAATGCATATTGTTTCTTTCCAAATCATGTATGCTGGTGCTTTGTTTATAATCTTGATAAGGAAATCCTTCCTCATTGTTAGCTATTCCTATTGTAACATTATTCATTATTCTCTTGTTTTTACTGCTTACATGTGAACATGGTCTGAACATGGTCTGCTCTGTGGCTTGTTTTAGACTGCCACTCATGCTAATTCATGCCTGAAAGGGGTCCACATCACAATGATTAATTTACTCATTTATCAAAGGAATAAATAAAAAATATTAATGACTTCTGAGAAGCTCTCTTCTCTAGTGATCCACTACATTTTCCACTTAGATGTTACAGGCTATCTCTATACTTGTAGTGATCCATTGTATTTTCTTAATCACTTCAGTCATTTAAGAAATACCAAATGGATTACACTATAACTACATTTTATTTATCTCATTTTTATTTTATTTATCCTTAGTTGTCCAGGTTAGTCCCACTAGGCTGGTAGCCTCTTTTAAGGTGGTATTTATACTACTATGGGAAGTTGGCCAGGGTATCTGGAAACTTCCTCAACTCATCATTATTGTGAGTCAGACCCTTTTGGAGGAGCACTTCCTGTTTCTGTTCCAGGTGCAGAGGCAGCCTGGAGAAACAGGGAGGCAGATGGGGAGAAAAGGAGATGATGGAGTGATGAAAGAAATGAAGGTGAAACCAAATATCAAGACTGGAGAATGTCTGCAGGATTCTGAGGAAGTGCTTCAAAGAAACCTATTTGAGGGAGAAGAGTTGCAGAATGATTTACTTAAAGAAATGATTGTGCAGAGTGAGCCAGAACATTAAGGAGATGTTTCCTGGGGGGACGGTATGAAGAAAATACGAAAGGACGATGCAGAGATAATCCTGAAGAACAGTGGCGAGATGGATAAGAAAACATATGCTGAGAAAGTAAAAGAAGGCAAAAGTGGATTAGCAGAAAAGAAGGCAGAAGTAAATGAAAAACAAAGGTATATGGTAGGATTCAATGTAAAGAAGACAAAGACATGGACATGTATGAAGTATAGGACAATTTAATGGCTCTTTTGGGTGTAAATGCATGTGAAGTAATTGCATTTATCAATATTAAAAAAGAGACATTTTGTGACATCATATCTGAAACTGTTTTTTCAATGGAAAATTTTCTTGGAGAATATAAAAAAGAGAGACCGTAACGCATGGAATCTGTATGTGATAGACTGAACAGGGAAACAAAAAAGAAAATTCATATGCAATTTCAAAAAGAGGTAGAAAGAGAGACTTTGAAATGATATTTGAAAGCTTTATGTAAAGAAGTACTGAACATTGCAAAAGTTTATGACAAAAGGGGTTAATGGACTGGTGGCTGGGATTGTAATACAGTGGTAACACAGAAATAGTAAAAATTATATGTATACCAAGCACAATAAATGTGGAGGGAAATAGGGGTGCTGTAAAATACTGGGGACAATTTTCTTGTGTGTGAAAAGAAGGACATTTGCTAAGCAACTGTGACAAAAGAAAATGTTACATTTATGGGAAAATGGGATATGATGCAAAAATATGATTTGATATGTTATAAATATAATAAACCTGGACATTTTTGGATGGATTAAAAAATGAAAATAAGGAAGAAGAAAATGAACAACGAGAAAATGTTTAGAAGTATGAGAAAACAATAATAAAGAGGACATAGACGAATGTTCTGAAGTACGTGATGAAGACATAAACTGGGAGGTAGTAAAAGGAAATAAATAGAATTATCTTGGTAAAAGGGTAAAAGACAGAAAAAGAAAATGTAAAGGGATAAGAATATCTACTAGGACTTGGTATAATGGTTATTTTTTTGTGACAGTGTTTGAGTCTCACCTTGGGAAAGGAAATTGACTAGGCTTAAAATGCCGTATTAAGAAAGCTAGCCTAATAATTAGCTATGAACTTATAGAACCATGAATTTAAAGAACTTAAGGAATAGGGAAAATTAAAATTTTGGATTGCTTTCTGTAAATGTAAATAGTATTAAGAATATAGTAAGAAGGATTAGAAAGCTGGAGTGGTATAATACATGCAATGTAGATGTAATTGTATTACCAGATGTTTAATAAATGAAGAAAGATTACCAACAGAGAAAGTATGATAATATAATCTGGAATTTGGGAAATGAGAGATGTTCTGGAATAGCATTATTCTGTAGAAATACAGCAAAGATATTAGATGCTACTTTAGCAAAAAGGGGAAAATTAACCATTGTAGACTTAAATTGGAAAGAACAAATATATGGAATTATAACACCATATGCTTATACTAATTGTAAAGAAACAGAAAGCTTATTTCATCAGATTTTAGAATATGTAGTGATAAATGTGAATATTATAACAACAGGAGACTTTAATTATGATTTAAATTCAAGCTTGAGAAGAAAGGAAATTATATAAGAAAAATGTTATATGTTATAAGATGTGGTAGGTTAAAACTTTGGGACAAAAATTCATGGACTTACCAAAGGAATATGTATAGAACTGAAATGGATTATGTTTATAATATCAGAAGGTTTAGTTATAGGACAAGAGGAGGTAATTGAAACAGTATTTTCTGATCATCTTGCAATATGTCTAGAGATAAAGAAAACCAATGAATATATAAAAATACACAAAGGAATAAAAATGATAAAAGAGAGCATGGAATGAAGAAGGAAAGAGATTAGCAATCCAGTTTTGTTAAGATCATATTACAATGACAACATTTTATTAAAATTGGTCTGAATAGTGGATGATATTTAAGGAAAATATAAAAAATGTTTTCACAATGGCAATACAATGTGAGAAAAATAGAGGAAATAAAATATAAAAGAACATATAATGATGCATTGGAAGATTTAGAACATAATGTCAGAAAGTACTTTACCATAGAAAAAGAATATATGAAAGAACTCAAGAAAAAAATACAAGAATTGTTTTATAATCAAAGCTGTTTATTACAAGGGAAAAGAGAAGTATCAAGTTACTTAAGCAGATTAGTAAAAAAAGATGGTAGTGTAATGAGAGAAATAAAAAATGTAAACTGAGAAACAGAAAGAACTCATTAACAGTATAGTAAAATATGTACGAGAACTTTTTAAAGAAACAAGGAAGGTAGTGAAAAAACATGAAAAGTAAAAAAGTTAGAAAAAGAGAATAAAGAGTTGGAAAAGGATATTTCTTTAAATGAGCAAGATTAAGTATTAGGACAAGTAAATATAGAGTCAGCGGATGGACCAGATAGAATAATGCATGAAATGTATAAAAATTTAAGGGAGTGGCAAAAATATTTTTTTTAATTTTTGAATGCATGGTTAAATGAAGGTTTATGAATAAAGAATTATGTAATGGAATACTTAAATTCATATGGAAGAAGGAAACTAGGCAATTAAAATACTGGAGATCAATAGTATTAAATAATAATGATTATAAGATCTTTATGAAAATAATATCAAAGAGATTGAAACTAAAATAGAAAATATTATAGAAGATAGCATATATAGTATAAAGAGGAAGGGTTGTCAAGAATTATTAATGATCGAGAAATTGTGGGTAATATTACAAACAGAAAAAAAGAAGAAAAAATCATGACAGGAGACTTTAATGAGGCATTTGAGACAATTGAATATGAAATTGCATGGGAATAATGAAAGAATATAATCTAAGTGAGAAAGTTAGGAAATTATGTATGTCAGTGTATAGTAATAATAAAGCAAAAATACATGTAAATGGCCAGTTAAGCCAAGAGGTACATATAAAGACTTGTGTAAGACAGGGCTGTCCATTGAGTTGTATACTCTTTCCATTAGTTATAAATGTGATAGTATGTGAAATAAATTACAAAATGAAGGAAGCAGGGTATATAACACAAAAAGTGTTAAGCATTCCAGTTCTGTTAACATATGCAGATGACACTATAATAATTGCAAAAAACAAGGTTTGGATAAAAGAAGTAATAATTTGCACAGATTTCTACAGATGATAAGGATGGCTTTAAATAAAGAGAAAAGTAAAGGTTTAGGTGATGTAGTAAAGATTGGGGTATACATTTTGCAATGAATGAAATTTCTGTGTTAGGTATAAAATTTGGAAAGAAACATGTAAGTAGAATTCAATGAGGAAAAACAATAGAAGAAATAAAACAAATCTCCCAGATGCAATAAACTTAGTGTAGGCTTTTTGCAAAGCCTACATGGAGTTCACATGTGTGCGTGTGATGATGCACAATGAGAAGCAGCGCTCGTTGCATATTCATGCCCCGTACTGCATTTAAATGTAAATAAGCAAGGTTTTGTGGCTGGCAACAGTGTTGCCAGCCAGGAATTCATGTAAGCAAACATAGATTGCACTCCTGTTTGAATAACAGCACTGAAGGGCGGCGGATTTCAGTGGAATGTCACAATGATCACCAAAGCTTCACAAATCGTTCAAAATCTCTTAGTGCAAGACATCTGGACAAAGGCCAACATAATGAGGGACAATGACCCAGAAACAGGAACATAGTTGACATATTTGCCCTAGAGAAATGTGCTAGAATAATGAGGGGTTTGTGTTAAGATACATGTTTTGAAAGATTTGAAGTCTGAAACTCAAATGGATATAATTATTGAATCACATCAGTCCTAAGATCATCCTAGTAATATGGCAGAAAGCCACAAATTTGATAAGGAATGCATATAGACAGTCTGTGAAAATCTGGAAAAGTTGAGAGTTATGAATATTAAGTATATGGTCCAAACACAGTATAGGACAGTGTATCAACAGTGCTGACTTTTATGAAATCCCATTCCTGGCATTCTGTACTGAAGTTGTGTAAGTCGTCTGTAAGGGTACATAGACTGCCATGTGAAATAAATACTCAGGGCAAGTGTGTGTGTATTGAATAGGGACACACGTAAGTTGTAGGAATGAACACAGGGAAAGAGGACAAGTGAAACAACCTAATGTACAACAAATGAGGGTATGTCAATGGAAGACGAATGTAGCAACAAAACCAATCACATATCAATATGATACAGTAGGGACTGCACAGTGAAAATGTATATTATGTGACTATCACACAAGGTGAGGTAACAATGGGGAGTATGTCTGTGTAAGATAATCATCCTTACATGAATAATGCAGAGGACATCTATCAGGGATCTTACATACAATTGCGGTAGGGTGCATACTGTGAAGCTGTGGAAACTGATTTGCCTGAATATGAGAGTACTCTCAGCAGAGGTCTCCAGCAAGTGGAACAGAGGTAAAGGCTAATGGACAACATTAAAAGAAGCAACCACAATCATGGACAGTATCAGAATAATACCACCAGCAATTGTACAAGTGTGTCTGTGCAGAATCATCTCTGATCCCTCTAAATCACATATATTATATATGTGATTTAGAGTGATCAGAAATGATTCTGCACAGACACACTTGTACAACTACTATGATACATTTACACTTTATATTGGTAATCACGCACACTGTCCTGGCTCTGTAACATCTGCTGGAGATGTTAGGAAGGGCACTGCTATACCTGCATGTAGCATTATGAGCAATACAGGTTAGATGACTGGTGTGCATGGCACACACACACACACACACACATATATATATATATATATATATATATATATATACACATACATATATATATATATATATATATATATATATATATATATATATATATAGCCCAATCCACACTGTCATAAATGTTATCCATTGCCATTAATGTTGTCAAACACCTATGTATCTACTGTGTGCATCATCAGTACAGGTAGCACACATGCATCTGGTGTAACAACATGATGGGGGTTCCGCACCATCAGACAGTAATGTTTATGCCACAAAAAGAATACCTAGGTATGGCCAATAAGCTGTGTCACAGCTCAAAAGGTGGTATACTTCAGTTACACATCAGTGGAAGATGTGTAGGGAGGTACATGAAGATGGGTGCATTGTACTAAGTTATTGGTGCAATGAAGGCTGGGAACTATGTAGGTATTATGGTGACTGCTGTGGATGTCCTTCACATGCTCAGTACTTGTGTTACATACAAGAGAGTAGTCAGCACTATGACCACATGCTTGTGGATGTTCCACTTACCATCTACCCCAGGGCACAGATCACATATCTATTGGTCTGATTATAGGGTGTGATGTCCACATTATGCTTGGGTTGTGTAGATCAGACTGTATGCACAGTGTCTTTAATAAGCATATCAAAGACTGAACGTGCACATATAAATACCTGGCATGTGCTATTCCTAGTGCCATTTTGAGTGTACAGCCAGACAGTGAGCATGTATGACTGCAGTAGTTAGTTTGTATATAAGTTATTTAAGTTACAGTCAGTAAACTTCTATCATGATGTGTTTGTATTTAATAAAGCTGCTTGAACTGAAGGCACAAAGACTCTTCTATTGTGTCCAAAGTAGGAGAGCGACATGGTATCAGAACCAGGATCGCAGGGAATAAGATTCGGAGCCATGAGGTCAGTGAAGACAGTGAAGGTAAACTAAGAGAAATGAGCATGAAAAAGACCCAGAAAAGAAGCAAAAGTAATGAGAATACGCACAAACTACTTATTTCATAAAAGGGCAAAACAGGCATTTTTAGAATAAAACGAGCACAAGAAACATACAGTAGGCATGAAAAGGGCTTAAATGAGCAAAACAAATATAACAATGGCACGTTAAGCATAAATAAAGCAAGGCAACTACATGTCTTTTGGTAAAGTGCTATATTTTGGCATAACTACGGCTTCAAATTGTATCAAGGGCATAACTAAAATTATTTGAAGTATCTCAAAGTGTGTAAAAGTGCTTACAGTGTGTGCTTATTACTGTGCATGTATTCTGAAGTTTGTGTGCAAATTGCAACCATTTTGTGAAAAGCAGTCAAACTGTAGCCATTTTGAAATTTTATTTGTGCTGGGTGTGTCTATTTGCAAAGTGCCGCCATTACAGAGTGTTTCTTGCACTGTAAAGAATTGCCTACAAAAGGTACCACCATTTTAGGGAAATTTCAGTGTGCTGTGTACAGTTTATTTGCAGGGTGCCATTACTTTGAAATGTTATTGACTCTGAGCTTCTCTGTCCCAGTTTATTTGCATCATACAGTTCTTTGATGTTTCTTATACTGATCAGAGTTGATTTCTTGCAATACAGTAATTTCAAGATTATTACAGTGCCCAAGAGACTTATTTCACAAAGTTTAGTTACACAGAGGCTTATTGTGCTATTGGGCAAAGTTACAAGTACTGGAATAAATTCCTGGCATATGTATACATGTTCATGTTTATTTGCAAAACCCTTCACTGGTATGTGTTAATATGGCAGACAGATTTAGAAAACCGTTACCACTTGTATTTCATCAGAATATTGCAGAGAATTGGAGAATATTTGAGCATGCGTACAATATTTTTATACAAGCAGCTTATTCAGATAAATATGCACACACCAAGGCATTAATTTTGCTAAACTTAGCTGGCTCAGAGGCCATAGAAAAAGAGTGTTCATTTGTGTATGCACCTGCAGTATATGTGGGAGAAGGTGAACACCATCATATTGTTGTACAGGCTGAGTCAAGGGAAGTCCCTGAGTGTTTAAAGCGCATGTTCAGAGATATATGTAACCACCAGACAAATATTACACTAGACAGGCATTTGTTTTATACAAGAGATCAGAAATCAGAGGAGACTTTTGCAGCTTTTTTAACTGATCTGAGAAACAAGGCCAAAATGTGTCAGTTTGGTGACTTAAAAGATGAGTTAATAAAGGACAGTCCCATCTGTGGTATTAATAGTGCTGCTGTGAGAAAGACTGTGTTTCGTGACAGGGATTTAACATTGAGTAAAGCCATTGAGATTTGTCAGATCCATGAAGTGATAGAAAAACTCACAAGTATGCTTGCAAGTGACAAGAGCATGGTTTCAGCAGGCTCCAGTTTAAATGTAGATAGCATGCAACACATGCCAAACAGAAATAGACCTGCTATGCATTGACCCAAGAGATTTGAACAAGACATTGAAGAGACCTCATCATCCAATGCGCACAGTCAAAGAGGTTGCAGCTCTAATACCAAATGTGACTGCTTATTTCTGTCTTGGAAGCAAAAAGTTCATTTTGGCAAGTGATGCTTGATCGCAAATCCTCATTACTAACCACTTTTAGTACCCGTTTGGCAGATACAGATACCTAAGGATGCCATTTGGAATAAATTCTACAAGTGAAGTCTTTCTGTGTACAATGGAGCAAATTGTTTCAGGTTATCCTTGTGCTATAACAGTAGATGATTTATTGGTTGTAAGTAATGGTGAAGCAAAGCATGACAGAAACCTAAAGAAAGTTGAAGACAGACCACATGAAATAAACTTGAAGCTCAGTCCTCTGAAGTGCAAATTCAGACTACCAGAAGTTACATATGTAGGTCAATTGTTTACAAGTGCAGGCTTGAGACCAGACCCCACCAAGCAAGCTGCTATTCTTGAGATGTTAGCACCAGACAATGTTCAAGCTCTACAACATTTCTTAGGCATGGTCAACTATTTAGGCAAGTTTATACCAGACTTCAGTGAGTTGACAGCACCTTTAAGAGAGCTAATAAAGAGTGAAGTGTTTTGTACAGTCCAGATCAATGGTAAATCCACAGAGCTTAAAGTGGATACTGGCTCAAAGTGTAATGTTATATCAGCAGACACATTTGTTAAAGTGAGAACTAAGGAACAATGCAATGTGTCCAGTAGTGCGAGACTTGTTGCTTATGGAGGTGAAGAAATTCAAACCGAAGGTTCAGTGATGCTTTCATGTTATTTGGTGAGAACTGTTACAACTTGTTATTCTATGTAGTCTGAAGACCAGTACAGTCATTATTAGGTCTCAAACACAGTTTGAGAATTTGCTTTCTTTTACCAAAGAAGCTCATCACTGCATATCTGCATATCTGAGTTCTAATTTTTCTGAAGCCATTTTCTCAGAGTACGCTGTTTTCAATGACAAGTTAGGCAGACGTCCAGTTATGTATTCCATAAAGTTAGACCCAGTGGTCACTCCAGTAGTCAGACCAGCAAAAAGAGTTTAGATGGCTATGCAGGATAAAGTTAAGGCTCAGATGGATGAAATGGCACAGCAAGGTATAATTTGTCCAGTTACAGATGGGAGTCATCTGTTAAGGCTCAGATGGATGAAATGGTACAACAAGGTGTAATTTGTCCAGTTACAGATGGGAGTCATCTGTGGTAGCATCTCATAAAAAAGGCTCAGATGAAATCAGAGTATGCATTGACCCAAGAGATTTGAACAAGGCATTGAAGAGACCTCATCATCCAATGCGCACAGTCAAAGAGGTTGCAGCTCTAATACCAAATGTGACGGTTTATTTCTGTCTTGGATGCAAAAAGTTCATTTTGGCAAGTGATGCTTGATTGCAAATCCTCATTGCTAACCACTTTTGGTACCCGTTTGGCAGATACAGATTCTTAAGGATGCCATTTGGAATAAATTCTGCAAGTGAAGTCTTTCTGTGTGCAATGGAGCAAATTGTTTCAGGTTATCCTTGTGCCATAATAGTAGATGACTTATTGGTTGTAAATAATGGTGAAGCAGAGCATGACAGAAACCTAAAGAAAGTTGAAGACAGACCACATGAAGTAAACTTGAAGCTCAGTCCTCTGAAGTGCAAATTCAGACTACCAGAAGTTACATATGTAGGTCAATTGTTTACAAGTGCAGGCTTGAGACCAGACCCCACCAAGCAAGCAGCTATTCTTGAGATGTTAGCACCAGACAATGTTCAAGATCTACAACATTTCTTAGGCATGGTCAACTATTTAGGCAAGTTTATACCAGACATCAGTGAGTTGACAGCACCTTTAAGAGAGCTAATGTACAAAAAATGTTGCATGGTCATGGTTAAAACAACACCAGAAGGCATTTGAAGACCTCAAGCAGAAAATTGCCACCCCACCTACATTAAGATAATATGATGTGAGCAAACCAGTCACTCTTGTGATGCTTCAAAATTTGGCCTTGGTGCAGTTATTCTTCAAGAGTGCAGACCAGTAGCCTATGAATCTAGAACACTTACGCAAACTGAGATGCAGTATGCTCAAATTGAGAAAGAACTTTTGGCAATAGTATTTGCATGTTTCAAGTTTCATGATTATATTTATGGTCAAGCTATTCAGATTGAAGCTGACCACCAATCTCTAGTTACTATTCTAAGAAGCCTAAGCATTCCACTCCAGCAAGATTACAAAGAATGATGCTCAAATTGCAAAAGTACAACTTCAAAATGGTCTACACGAAAGGAAAACTACTGTATCTGGCTGATACCTTATCCAGATCACCCAGAAATACAACAGAACAGCTTGACACAGAGAAGTTTGACTTTAACAAGATGGCAGTGCGTAATTTTTCTACCACTAGGCTTGATGAGTTGAGAGATCACAGAATGACTGATCCAATTTTACAAAAGCTCAATCAATACATTAATGTTGGATGGCCAACAAAGCAATCTAGTGTACAACCTGAAGTGCAAACCTATTTTCCTTACAGAGATGAAATGCTGATGGAAGATGGCATTATTTTCAGAGGTCCTAAAATTGTTGTTTTTTTCTTCCTTACAACCTGTGTACATCCAGATTTTGCATCATGGTCACCCAGGTTCTGCATCCATTAAGGGGCAAGCAAGAGAACTAGTGTCCTGGCCTTCATTACTGAAAGACATTAATAAATAGTTTATTCTTGTTCAGTATGCAATAGTATTAGACCACATTTGCAAACAGAAACACTTCAGCTAAGTCTAGTTCCTGAACTACCTTGGTCAACAGTAGCTACTGATATCTTCAAGTGGAGCAATCAACACTACTTAGTATTGGTAGACTCTTATTCTAATTGATTTGAGATTGACTTGCTATCAAACCTAACATCTACTACTGTTATTACCAAGTTGAAATGTCATTTGTCAGTCCATGGTAGTCCACACAAAGTTATTTCTGACAATGGTACTCAATTTACTAGTCAGTTGTTTCAGAAATGAGCAAGAGAATGGGACTTTGTACATGTTACTAGCAGTCCTGAATATCCACAGTCAAATGGTCTACCTGAACATTCAGTGCAGAGTGCAAAGCAATTACTTGGAAGGTCTAACAGTGATAATACCGATGTCTTTTTTAATTTGGTTAATCTCAGAAATACACCCCGTGACAATATTCTTGGCTCATCTGCTCAAAGACTTCTTTACAGGCAAAGAAGAACTACTCTACCTATTAGTTCCAGTTTATTGAGGCCAAAAGCTAACAACAACAAAACCATCAGGGCTCAATTATTCAAGAAGTGTTCTATCCAGAAGTCCAGTTATGATAAATTGAGCAGATTTCTTCATCCATTGAGGGAAGGAGAGACAGTCAGAATACAAACAGCGAAAGGTTTCGACTGGAATGGTCAAGTTACAGGCATATGTGCCGAGCCGAGATCATACCTTGTAGAATCTGAGGATGTGGAGTACAGGAAAAATAGCAAGCATCTTCTTCCTGTACCAGAATCACCATTGCAGCTTTGTTCTTGTGAAACAGACTCTAGATCTCAGACCGATCCAGACATTGTTCCAATTCCATGGTGTGTTTCAACCTCTATTTCCATTCCTGAAGATGTTCCAAATACTTTCAAGGTTGAACATTCTGTAGAGACAGCTTCAGTTGCTAAACCTAACTCCCAGTTTATGTACATGATATGCTCAAATATCCAGGCCCAGTGTGAAATACGCAACAACATGGACATAACTCTATAGATATATATATATATATATATATATATATATATATATATATATATATATATATATATATATATATATATATATATATATATATATATATATAGTCTTGTATAATTGCATGATAAATAACTGCTTGTAATACCTGCATGCCAAATAGATTCATAATGCTGCATGCTCTATTTCTCAAAGAGGGAGGCTGTAGATCAGAGTGTATGCATTGTGTCTTTAAGAAGCATATCAAGGAATGAACATGCACATATAAATACCTGGCATGTGCTATTCCCAGTGCCATTTTGAGAGTGCAGCCAGAGAGTGAGCATGCATGATTGCAGTAGCTTGTATATAAGTTATTTAAGTTAAAGTCAGTAAACTTCTGTCATGAATTAGTATTTGTATTTAATAAAGCTGCTTGAACAGAACCCATAAAGACGCTTCTATTGTGTCCAAAGTAGAACAGGTTATGTGTTTGTTTTCCTGATGTAACAAATCCACCATGTTTTCTTGTCATTGCAGGTGTTGTAATGGCTGTGGCAGCAATCTTTGGTGTCTGTATTATATTAATATCACAGTTGGAATCAATGATTGCCCACAGTCTTTAGTCCTTCAGGCAGCTGTTTGGTCACAGGATGTATATGTCATCTGTGATGTCCATTACTTAAATAATGGACAGGAAAGGGCCTAGCAGACAGCCCTGATGTATAGACCTGATCACTGGACCTGAGATATAGGTTACTCCACACATTTCAACATAGTTATATGCCATGTATGCAATTTACTGGTCTGCCCACTTGGTGATATAGCTGTTTATGGCCACATATGACAGTGTTGATTGAATACATCAGTGTGGATTTGTGTCAAATGCCTTGGCGCGGACAAGTTCAATATAATGATAGTGTTATCATCATGCATGCCCTCAATGACCATTGTGAAGACATCTATCAGATGTAACAGACATGATGTAGCATTATGAACTCACACAGGTCTATTGCCCACAGCCGGAATATTACTAGAGTCCATTTAGAAAAGATCCATGATGACATGTTGATCTACCTCACAGTTTTGGAGAGTCAGGATGTGTCTATACATGCATGCATCAGGTGCTGGCCCCCCACAACTCAGATGGATGCATGTTGATGTACACCTTCTACAGGAACATAGCCCTTATGGAGGGTGTGTTGAAGTGTGTATTCAACTTTATCAGGAAGGTGTATGTACTGAGTCATGCCATAGGTGATCTGTGATGTTGTCACAGCCCATTGATTCTGTGTGATAGGTCTGGATGAAGGTAAGATAGTGAATACTGTCTATCTTGATCTGGCCTAGGGTTTTGACACACTCTTCCACTGAGGTATCATTGAGAAACTCTCTCAGCTGGGGACTAACCCTTATGCCTCTAGATGGGCATCCAATTGGCCTACTGACAGAACACATACTGTGAAAGCTGATGAATCAACCTGCACCAGTAGAGTTGCCACCACTGGCGTACCACAGGGGATCTGTGCTTGACCCTTTACTGTTTGGAATCTATTTCTCAACAGTTCAGGCTATGTATATTGCCTTTTGCTTACAAAGTTTGCTGATTCTTGCATATCGGATGTAATCGAGTCCACCAATGATGATAACATACTACAGGAGGAGCTAACACAGACAAATGACTGGTGACAAGGCCACGAAATCTACAAATAAATGCAGAAATGTGTCTTTATTTTTTTTCTTCTGAAAAGTGGAATTCCATGCTAATTACAGGATTGACAACACTCCTGCTACACTGAAACCCAGTGATACAAGCACTAGGAACACATGTAGATAGCAATTTAACCAACAAGTGTCCACACTGGTATTGAAAGCCTATGTTGTGCACATCAAAAGTCATGCCATCATATTCAGATCTTAGGAATGTATGACAACACTATACTTGAACCTCATCAGAACACTAATAGAGTATAATGCTCTCTTTTACATATACCTCACCAGACACATGTGGCAGCTGGAGAGACCACAGGCATTTCTCATCAAGAAAACACAGGGACTACAAACTATGCCATGATGTATGTAAATAAACTGAAGGACATGTCACTGTAATCTGTATCATATCAGATGAGGTGACTTCAGCCTGGCCCCCAGGCCAGTCTCTGACCTTGCCCTGGTGGGAATAGTGCACATCCACAAATCAGATCTAGCTGATGACATCAGCAGTGTCTGTTGAGGAGAGTATGGTAATAACAGTGCCTCACATGCAGGTGAAAAGTCTCTCTGTAATGTCAAGCAAAAGCACAAATGTGTCATACACACACACACACACACACACACACACACACACACACACACACACACACACACACACTCACACACACACACACACACACACACACACACACACACACACACACACACACACACACACACACACACACACACACACATGCACACAGTTGACTGCAATGAGAACATAACCCCTACCTAAGAACACAGACTACAGAATGCAGTACTTTACGCAAGCCTAACAGCACAAGTCTGATTTTTACAAGACTGCAGGTCAACTTATAGTGGATGACATCAGCAGGGCACGTTGAAGTGAAGATGTTGGGAGGCCTGCACAGAATAGATGTTTAGGCAGGTGCAACTATCAAAAAACTGTCATTCTATGGGATTGGAGCAGTAACTACAGGATATATACTTCTGCTTTTCTGGCTAGACACACACACACACACACACTCACACACATACATAGACGCACACACACACACACACACACACACACACACACACACACACACATACACAGTTGACTGCAGTGAGAACAGAACCCCTACTTATCTAAGTACACAGACTAGAGAACACAGTACTTTACACAAGCACCGCAGCACAAGTCTGACTTTTACAAGACTGCAGTCAACTTATAGTGGATGACATCAGCAGAGCATGTTGGAGAGATTATGTTGGGAGGTCTGGATAGGTTCATACATTCATAGGAGGTTATCAGCCTAATGGCCCTAGGGGTGCTTACAAGCCTAGCTATGTAAAAACACTAGTATCCTTATTGAACATAGTTAGGTGGTCATTGCTAGCAGAGTGATTTTGTGATCAACACCTATGGCCCTGTCCATGAGGTGTATAGGTGCCATCCCAGGGATGAATTTACAATGATTCATCCAGTTGTCAAGGTTGCAGTTTAATAGGGTCATTCAGGAGCACTGCTTCACATGCAGTGGGAGTCTATTACAGAGGAGTGGCAATTGCTGGGAGATATATCTGTCTCCCCAGCATGTTATGTTTATGTCACAAGCTAGGTTGAGATCCCTGGAGCAAGTTATTCTTGTCCCATTTGATTTGCAGATGTCCAGCATTTTCAGTAGGGCAGGGTCTGAGACTGCTCTGTAGGCTAGGAATAGGTCACCTCTCAACATATTTCCATGTATGTCATGTTTTGGAGGCCCTGGATTCTCCTGGTCACAATTATCTTTATTTTCTCCAGTTGCTGCAGGTATCTGGTGAGGTACAGACAGAAGGGAGCATTGTACTCAATTAGTGGTCTAAAAAGGGTAGATTACAGCAGAGCTTTGACCTCCCTGGTCTTGGATGTGATGGCCTTATGAGGTGCACAATGTAGAACGTGTGTCTCACCACTATGGACACATAATGATTGAAGTGTAGATTGCTATTACCATGTGATCCCAAGTCTTGCAATATTGTGTTTGAGCTTAGAGGGGTGCTAATTATATCATAATTAACAGGGGTACTTCATTGCCAAAGGGGACAATGAGGCATGTTTGCTTAAAGATTCAGTCCCTGAATTTGACACCAGTCATTTGTCTGTGTCAGCCCCTTTTGTAATATGTTAATATGTTAATATGTTAATATAGTTAGGGTCCAGTTGACAGTCATCTGTAAACTTGGTAAGCCACAGGTCATCTACATTTGCCTAAACTTCACAGAAATAGTTTCCAAACAGTTAAGGTCCCAGCACAGATCATTGCGGTATTCCACTGGTAAGTGGTCTAGTGTTGGACGTGCAGTCCCCAACTTTGACAGTGCCAGTGATCCAGTTGACTATCCATCTTGTAATGTATGGATTAATTCCCAAATGGCAGATTTTCTCTATGATATCTGAATGGGGGATAGTGTCAAAGGCCTTGGATAACTCAACATAGGCGGGATGTCCTATTATCTCTCATCCTAGTCTTTGGGGTCAGTTTCAAAGAAGTCCACTAGGTTTAATAAGCAAGATCTACAATAGGTTGGGTCAAGTGTGTTGAAGGTCACCTATGTCTCTGTGGATAAGGTCCATGCTGAGTCCTACCCTAGCCTTGCAGATAAGGCGTTTTAGGCTTATGGATCAATAGTACTAGTTTTGCATGTTACCAGATAGATGTTCATTGCATATCACACACCATTTGATACTAATTCTGTAGTGTAGGTGATATATGTCTGGAAAAAGTATGAGACACTAGGTTGCAGTGCTTGGGGAGGCAACACATGGCTGTATTGTAAATATGTGACATATTGTTAGCTAGGGCCTTCAGTTTGTTATATTTCCACATGTAATTTCATGTCATAGACAGGAAATGGACAATAAACAGCAGTAATATATATTTTCAATACTTTCAGTGTTTGCACACAGTTAAGGGTTGCGCAAATATGAGCCACTTTGTGAAAAGTCTGAGAGTTAGTATAGTAATTTCATGTCATAGACAGGAAATGGACAGTAAGCAGTAATATACATTTTCAATACTTTCAATGTTTGCACACAGTTAAGGAGTGTGCAAATATGAGCCACTTTGTTAAAAGTCTGAGAGTTAGTACTGAGTCTATGAAATACACCAGCTGCTTAACTGGCTCTGTGGCAGCAGGTGTAAATGCATTGACACATTTCTTTTTGACCCCAGATGATACTGGGCTCAAATCCAGGAGTATCTGATACTTTAAAGGACTTTTAAATAAACAGTGATAATGCAATGACATGAATTCTTTATAATACATGTGTTGCTGTGTGTTGGCATAGTGCAGCAAGGTTAAGTGGCATTGCACAGAGATAACCACAACACTGTACCACTGCTCACAGTTGCTGCTCATTAGTGCACAATGCAAAACTCCATGCAAACATGAAATTACTATACTAACTCTCAGACTTTTTACAAAGTGGCTCGTAGAGCCCAAAAAGTGAAGGGATCCATTGCTTTTTCTGTTAATTATGTGTGTTGTGTGATTTTATTTTGACCAGATTAAAGATGTTAAAATGAGTAGATAGGAAAGTGGTGAAATGAGGATCAAGCAGGGGGAAGAGCACAGGTAAAGTAATACAGGAATGTGCAGGAGGGAGGTAGGTTAGAACCATAGCTATCAATTTCTTTAACAGTGTAAACTGAAAATATGTGCAGAATATTAACTAAATTTGGACTGCCACCTCCACAAAGAGAGGTGATAACAATGCAATCATGTTGTGTAGTCAATTGGACCAAATCAAGTGTGTCAAAAAGACATGTGCAAAATGGAGAGCTATGTATGGGACGATTTTTTTTGTCGGGCAGGAGCCCATTTTATTTTTTAATTCAGTAAGAGAGGACTGCTGGGTAAGGGACATAGGTATGTCTGGGTCAGGTAAGTAAGGAAGCAAATGCAAACATATAAGACAAACAAGACTAGAGGTAGGGATGATGATGGACACAAAAGGTTGGGGACACCATGGTTGGAGTGAGGGAGGGGGACAATGCAGGCCCATGCTCATCAAGCTTAGAGACAGTGATAATCAAGTCCTCACCCAATGGACTGTCATCACTGTACCCTTAATCTGCTGGTGGTTGGAGTGCTTGATGTCTTCTCCTACAGACCATGTGGGAGAGCAGCCTTTCCATCTGGCATAGCATACACCAGTAGTGCAGTGCATCACCCTATACACCATCCCTGGCAACTCCCTGCAGGTGATGAAATCACCAGCTCTGTCACTGTTCCAGGAGGGTACCACTGCACCAGCTTCTGGGGCAGTGCTACCTGAGGGCACATATAGTGCAGGGGCAGCAGAGGCAGTGCTGCCAGGCTGGCTACCAGATGTGCTGGGCATCTGTCCTGGAGCTGGTGGAGTGGGAGCAGACTGATCCACTGGGTCTGGCTGACCTTGTGTGCCATGTGACATTTAGTGATGTGTTACACATTGATGATATGGAGACATTTTGATGACACATAATAGCAAATAAAAAATAGAGATAAGGGTTGGAGTGAGAGAAAGAGACAAGATAAAATTAGTACTATCATATGTGACATAAAATGCATTAATACAATCATACAACTCTTTTATCTGAAGTATTACATTGACGTATACATCGTAACAGATGCACACTATACTACAGATTGCTGAAAGTAATCCTTGAAACATGCATAAAATGCACATATGCATGTTCCAATTATACAGATTACACTTTACAGCAGGGCATTTGTGCCACTAGCATAGAGTTTTCCATTTAATGCAAATATTATTGAAGAAATAACAGTATTGTATAGTTGTGAATTGTGGTATTTGAACCCACAACCTCTCAGTACAGTCTAATATTTGACTCTTGCAATTAGTTTGTGGTATAGATTAATGCATGCATATTTGCTTTTACAGATGGGATAGGCATCCTCTATTTAATACAACTCTATAAAAGACCAAAAAAGCTATCTTTTAATGCTGCAATAACACTTCTCTTCTGCTGCATACATACCACTTGCTTCCCTCACGCTCTCCAAACAAGCAACATGAACCTGCCGATTGAACTCACATTGAGTGGCAGCTGGGGAAAGAACAGAAAAAAACAGAAAAGCATTACACATACCCAGTCTTGCTTATATTTAGCTTTCTAAGTCTTATAAGTACTCTCTTATTGTCATACTAACACAGTTGTGAGATGTCCGCAGTCTTAAATTCCTGCAACCAATAGTTGAGAGTATCCCTTTTTCTCCTGTGTATGCCATTAAAATGATGTCTACATTGTTCTCCAGTGTGGGGAATATCAGTGGCACTAGATACAGCCTGGGCCAAACTATTCCATGCCTCAGACTTGTACTGGGAGCCAGAATAGTCCCCCTGTAGAAGCCTTTGGCTGTGGTGCTTTACCAGGAGTCCAGTAAATATCCTGGACTCCTGCACACCCCACCTCTGTGCCCCAAACTTGGTACCTTCCTATCTAATGCCAACCATGTCTACCAGACAAACTAGAGCAATGGAAACTGATGCTTTCCCACCAGTTCCAGTTATTGCATTTTACTGGTAGTGTACAAACCTGTGCAATGATGCTAAATGCATTTGTAGGATGTTAAGCAGAGAGCAGCAGTGCCAAGCAGGGAGGAATTAACTGAAAAGGAAGGTTAATCTGATACTTGGCCTTAGTTTCAGGGGTGTCTACTGATGTAGCCTGGAAATATATATTGGAAATGGTAGGTTAGAGTTAGGTGAGTTGTTTGTAGATAGAAGGCAGAGGCATGTCCATATTCATTAAGGATATCCACACCTCCAGGCTAGTTGCTCAGCATAATGCATCCAAGATTATCCAAGTGCAACTAACTCTGGGCAAGACCACAATCCAAATTGTAGCTTGCTACAGATCCCCCACCATGCCCCAGGATTCCCTCTCCTCATTTCTTAATACACTGGAAAATATTACGGTACAACCTAACACCCTAATAATGAGTGATTTCAACTACCCTACCATTAACTGGGAAAATTACTCATGTACCAACTCTTGGGCTCAACGTTTTCTGGAATTCATAAATTCCAATGCCATGGATCAACTTATCCACACCCCCACCAGGGGCAGCAATATCCTAGACCTGGTTATTACCAACATGGGCAACCGGTGCTCCACACCAGAGGTCATTTCCTCTTTGGTCAGATCTGACCATAAGCTAATCACCCTAGACATCCACATCCCTCCCCCACCCCCCATTAGGGAAACCACAGTAAAAAATTTCTCCAAAGCCAACTTCACACTTCTTAAGACAGAAGGGCAAACTTCACGACACCCATGCTGACGGACAATAGAAGTATGACTGCTGAATCCTACACAAATGCACTTTATAAGCACTTACATGACTGCATGGATTGTGCAATCCCTAACAGTACCAAGATGCTATCCTCCAAAAAAAGGAAGCCAATCTGGTGGTCCCCTGCCACAAACAAACTCTACAACAGAAGAAAGAAACTGTTGCAAAAAAAGAGTAAAATCCCATGATTGGAGAAACTCCCTCGTCAGCTTCAGTAAGAAGCTGAGATCCCTCATAAAATCCTCCAAAGCTAGTTATGAAAACAAAATCACCACTGACTCTAAAGACAACCACAAAGCATTCTATAGCTATGTCAAGAATCTCAATGGCAACACTCAGATCTGCTCTGAGTTACAGCACAATGGCACTAAATATACAGAACCAACGGATATTGCCAACATCCTGGCAGATAGGTTCAGTGCTAACTTTACCCCTCTGTTATCCCCTAAAGGGCCCATCTCTATACCAGAAGAATGCAAAGTTCTTGTAATCATGGCTGCACAGGTAATAAATACACTATCCAAAGCTAAGAACACAGCATCCATGGGACCTGATGACATCCCAGGCTGTGTTCTACATGAACTACAGAACGAACTGGCACCCCACCTAAGTACCATGTTCAATCATAGCCTCACCTCAGGCTATGTGCCCACTGAATGGCACACAGCGACAGTTATCCCACTCCACAAAGGGGGAGCCACCACAGACCCCGGAAACTACTGCCCAATTAGCCTAATGAGCCTGGTCTGCAAGGCTATGGAGCGTATCATCATGGAACTTATAAACAATGACATTGGTAATCTCCAAACTCAGGACCCCACCCAGTTCGGGTTTGTAAAAGGCAGATCATGTCTCCTAAACCTGATAGACTTCTTTGAAGCAGTCACCAAAGCTGTAGATGAGGGTAAGGTGGTTCACACAGCCTATCTAGATCTCGCCAAGGCTTTTGACACCATCCCCCACTCTGGAATTATAGACAAACTCTCTAAACTAGGTATAAATCCCTATGTCACAAGATGGGTTGCCAACTGGCTCACTGACAGAACCCACACTGTGAAAGTAGCAGACTCCAAATCCAGCTTCAGACCAGTGACAAGTGGAGTACCACAGGGTTCAGTCCTGGGTCCTCTCCTGTTTGGCATCTACTTCTCTGAAGTACAGGCCAACACAGAAGGTCTTTGGCTAACGAAGTTCACAGATGACTGCAAACTAGGAGCCATAATCAAAACTCCAAAAGATGTGGACATCCTACAAAAGGGCCTTGCTGAGACAGATGCCTAGTGTCAAAGCCATGGCCTCAAGCTCAATGCCAAAAAGTGCATTGTCATTCCTTTTGGTAAAAACTCAGTACTCATGAACTACCACATAGGTGGTAGTCTACTTAACACCAAAAGTGTGATAAGAGACATTGGGACACAGGTGGACAGTAGTCTCTCATTTGATAATCACATCGCCACAGTAGTCAGGAAATCCTTCTATGTGGCACACCTCACCACAAAAGGTTTCTCATCCAGGAAAAAAGAGGTCATTGTTCCCCTCTACTCGTCACTCATTAGACCCATTATAGAGTACAATGCCACTTTTGGTATGTACCTCACAAGACATCTACAACAACTGGAAAGGCCACAGAAATACCTCACAAAGAGGATTACCGGCCTCAAAGAGATGCCCTATGCAGACCATCTCAAAATACTGCAGCTTTACTCCGTTGCGTATCGCCTACTCAGAGGCGATCTCTGCCTAACACACAAAGCTATGTCAAACCCAGAGCTTTTAGACATGCTCCACTTAAAGAAATCCCAATCCCTACGAGCTACATGCTCTAGGGACCTAAACCTCGTCACCACAACAAACAGAACACGCTGGAGGGATAGATTCCTGTCCCAGAGACTTCCCATACTCTGGAACAAACTACCTATCTATATCAAACAAAGCTCCTCATTAGCACTGTTCAAGAAAAATCTTGATGATTGGATGGGAGATAGGAAATTCACCCCGGGGATCATTTCTGTGGCTCTGCTCGACAATGGCACAGGAAGATAATTTTCTTGGGTGGCGAAAGCCAGGGTACCTTTGGCAAGGCTTATATAGGCCCTAGGGCCAATAGCCTAGTACCTACCTATGAACCTATGAACCTATGTGCACTGGGGGCATAAATGTAATAACCTTCTACATTTGTTTTAACCTTTATACACTGAGAACATTGATTTTTACACTGTGGGATTCAAACATAGGCATAATGGACAAAACATTTTCTTGACAGCATTGATTTTCCATCATTGCCACAGAAGAAGTGCTGCTCGGCCATAGTCAGGAATCATACATAAATGCAGGTGACAGTTTAAGCTGTTACACATGTACATGTGTGACCTGACATGGTTAATGGATATAGATCCAGTTGTGTATGTGTCTTATGTAATTGTGAAGGCCATGCAGATCCAGATAGTAGAATTATACTTACAGAAATATAGCACACATTATACCCTCAGTCATACATCTGAAAACACAATAATGGTGTCTCATCCCTCATACATATAATTCATATCAACTCCACTATCTAAAGTGTTATAAGTGAGAGTGAATATAAAGGGAAGTGGGACAACAGTAAAAGTGTATGGAATATCCTGTATTAGAACCCAGGACCACTTGTACTCCAGCCCTACACTTACACCCGCTGCCACAGGACTAGTTACATGACAGTCCCTAATTTACTAATCATTCTTAAGGTCTCTGTGTTAACCGCCATGCAATGCCACTTAGCGGGTTTGGGCGGTGCCCAACAGAATTAAGAGAATGCATTCGGTTTCAATTATTGACTGTCTGAGTCCGGTCTGCTGCTGCTGGGGAACCTTACTAACCTCTGAGCAACACCGCTAAGCACAGTTGCACAATGAAACACAGAAACTGCAACAATGTGTTGTTTTTGACCATTGCCCTTTTACAGATACCCAAGCATCTCAATCCTTGAAGACCAGCCTTCACTGATGCTGAAAATCAGGTCATTGTTGGCACTTTTAATCAATATGGTGCTTTTCTGCTTGAAAGGGGACAAGGAGATATGTCATGCAGAATGCAGATTTGGCAGCAGATTGTCAATGATGTTAATGCATGGGTGGCCACAGCTGGATATATGAGCAGGTGTGCAATAGGGCCACTGACATGATCTCATGTGCATGGAGGAGGGCAGCTGCAGTGGGCCATGACTGGATGGGTACCAAGGGGTCTGCTACAGTGCCACCATTAACACCAAATGAAGAGTTCCTGTCTACTGTCAGGGATCCAGACAGCTCCCAGGAATGTGCAGAACAACATGTCCTTGACATTGGTGCTACTGTTTCAGGGACAGCAAGCAAGTCCCAGGAACAGCTTCCAGGTAGGCTTTTGCATCTCAATTGTTGAATATAGTTGTATAGTCAAACAGTATAAATCATTACATTACTTCTGTTTCACAATTTCTTTTTTGTGGGGGGATTGAAGATTGCTGCAGTTAACACATTCTGATTGATTAGCTTAGGTTGGAGTTGTCATCCAAGTTCTTGTTGAAAGTATAGTCAATGGACATATAAAGGGGAAAAGTATTACCCCGTGTTACTGTTAATTGTGATGATGTTGTCCTTACCTTTTGCTTAACTTCTTCCAGGACCATCTGGCATGCAGAGGATACCCTCATCTGCACATGCCAGTAGGGCTACGCCTACCCATTCCAGTGAGCCCACCGATATTGGACAGGTGGAGAGTGAGATAATTGATCAGGGAAGTGTGGTCACCGCAGTTTCAGTTCCTGTTGACTCTGACTGTAGTCCAAGTGTGAGACAGGTGCAACTCAGGAGGGTTGTTAGGAGTACTCAGTGGATGTCTGCTATCCATATTCCACCTGATCCGGGTGCCTTTTCCTGGGCCACTCAACATATGTTTATGGCCATCATGGAGGCACAGGCATGTTTCCATAGGTGCTCCAGAGAAATGATTGCCTCCACCATGTTGCCAATTGATTGGGATGAATGACATGTTGGAATGAATGGTGTCTGTGATGGAATGTCTGCTGGGAGGGGGACAACATCCTCATGTGCGTAGCTCAGCCACATCATCAGCTGTTAGCCAATGTGGCTGTACCCAATCAAGCTCCCATAGTTGCAGTACTTCCACTGTTCTGTCAGTGGGTGAGCTGTCCACACTCAGATGTGGCAGACCATGGGGTCATGGTCTAGGGCTTACTCATGAGGGGAGCTCATCCTACAAACATCAGTCACATTCAGGTAGCAGCAGTGCATCTGACCATGGGTGTGGATGTGCTAGTGCAACTCCTCAGAGAGCCAGTTCTCATGGTCGGGGATGACAACTATGAACTGCCATCTCTACCATGCATGGCTCACACCTGGCCAATATACCAAAATGTAGAGCTAGCACAGAGCTTGGCTGTGTTTATGCAGACACTTACACACCAATTTCTTTTCGATGACCTCTAGAGACACACACATACACACAACAGTTACATGGTTCTGCCGTGCAGCTTAAAACTCATTTTGTCTCACTGGCCATTTGTTAGTTTATCCAAATGTCTGCCTGCTTTTCTTTCTTACTCACACACACACACACTGATCTTTTTGTGTCACCCTAGGCTTCCTGACCACCCAACACCCTGTGGAAGTGATGATAACTCTGCTGTATCCCTGTTTTGTATCTGTTGGAATCAGGGATACATAAGGTTTGTGTCTGATGCTCAGGGTGCATAGCCGACTTAGTGCTTAGAATAACTGCATTTTTCATCTTTATTGTTAATGATCTTGAGAGGGTTGTGAAGTCTAAAACTGAAATGTGTATCATTACTTTATAACTTCTCTCTTTAATGATTTTCCAGTACAAATGTATGGTGCTAAACTGAGGGCACTCAGTGACCATCACTACTTTTGAGAGGTATGACTGCATGAATCTTTGATGTCCACTTAATAATGGACACATAAAAGTCAAATAAGTCTCTGCTGTCACATGTTAAGGTAATTTCTGTACAAATCTCCCACCTTTTAATTGCTTATGCTACCAAGTAACAAGATGCAAGGATATACCAGTCATTCATATTATTACACAATAGACTCCAGGTTCGACACTTACCTTGTAAATCCAGCAGTTACAACAGTTTTAGTTTAGGGCTGACTCTGTCTGATGCAAACAGTACACAGCCAGTACATGGGGAGATAAAGGTTGTGAGAGGTGCCTGGCATCAATGTTACTATATGTATGTGCATAGGAGGGAGGTTTTAGGCCCTTAGGTGGTGAGTGAGTGTGCTATGTGTTGTCTATTTGCCAATGCAAGGGCATATTCAGCACACCTACATCTGCTCACATCCACAGCAGCTGCTGGTTCTTCCTCTGACTCCTCATCTGCATGTGGCTGTTGTGACCTTGGCATTGGTGGAGGGATGTGTGCTCCTTCCTACTGTTGATCCTGCTGAAGCTGTTTTCTCAAAATGATGTTGTGTACCATGGCACATACTGCGAATATTTCAGTACATGACCATGGATTGCACTGCAGGGCTCCCCCAGATATATCTAGGCACTGGAAACGTGACTTCAGCAGCCCATATGCATGCTGTATGCTATTTCTGATTTGAGTGTGTGCCCCATTATGGTGTTCTTCAGCGGGTGTGTGTGCATTTCTGATGGGTGTCATCAGTCATGGTTTTGGTGCATAACCTGCATCCCCATGACCCTGTGGGATATTCCCCCCAGCAAACATTTGATGCAGCTGGGAGAAGTGCCAGATACATGAGTTGTGGTAACTGCCAGGGTTGCCAGCACACACGTTTAAGATGATTCCCTTGGCATTACACATGACTTAGCAGTTAACAGAGTGGAAGCCCTTTCTATTTATGTACAGCCTTCCATGTTCTCCAGGTAATCCCTTAATTTCTATATGTGTGCAGTCTATGGCACCCAGTACTTCAGGGTAGTGTGCTACAGGGTAGACCTCCTGCACATTTCTGGCCCTATCCTCAGGAATACAGGGAAAATATATGTGGTTACTGGCATGTTGGTGCACAGCATTCAAGTATTGATGGAGGATCCTAGATGTTGATGCCTGTGACACCCCCCAGCATGTCCCCTTTGGTCACTGAAAGGTACCTGTAGCTACGATTCTAAGTGCTACACATACCTTTGTCTCCAGTGGGATGGGTTCCACTTGGTATGCCCTGGCTATGAGTTGAGGATGACAGAGATTGCACAGTTCCTGTAGTGTGTCTCTAATCACTCTGTAGCACTCTGGAATTTCCACATCATGTAGGTTGTAATAAGTTATCTGGGGTCTGAAAACTCTTCTCCTTCTTGGCCCTGGTCTATTAGCAGCAGCAGCATAGACTTCAGCCTGTTGCGCATACACATGAATTAAAGCAACAGCAGCCCCTAACATTCTTTCTGTGTAGACTCCTTTCCATGGGTGTATTCCAATAGGTTTTGGAATTTGCAGGAAAAACCAGCACTGAGTCTACACAGTTGCTTTATAGTTTGTTGAATAGTTCTTCCATCTTGGATTGGTTGATTAGCATACAATTCAGCTGTTAATGCTGTAATTTGCATGCCTTTCAGTAGCTCTACACACCATGTAGAGCCACTTTCTGAATCCAAAATGGTGCGTTACCACACACAGTATAAACAGACCGTGTAGAGTTGATTGAATCTGGCTGCCTGTCTTTTCTTGAGAACATATAAATTATCATTCAGAAAAAAAGATTATTTAATAAATTCAGTACCAATGGGAAAAATAGCATACTTGGTAAGTGCATTTATGTTGCTAACAGTATTTGAAAAGGAATTATTACAGATATTTTTTTTTCATTTGTATGAGGTTCTAGATTAAACCCAGTAAAAAGAAAAGTTTTCTATGTAAATGAAGGAGGAGGTTTAGGATTAATTAACCCAATGGTATATGCTGCTTCATAAATTTGCACAAAGTGTTAAGATAAATGAAAAAGATGAGGGATTCGGATTAAAACTGTATAAATATAAGTACAATAAAATTGGGGGTATGGTAAAACAAGAGTACAAGATAAAAAGGGTGTATAAATGAGGAAATAAAATATTACGAAGAAAAAATATTTTTGTGGAAAATAAAAATTGATGATACAGAAAAAGATACAAAAGTATGGTATAAAAATGTAATGATAAAACACTACTTATATGAAAACCACGAACAAATTAAACACTGAATGAGAAGAATGCAACAAGCAGGCTTACTTATGTAAAATCATGGGAAAATCTAACAGATGAAAAAATTAAAGCTATAAAAATAAGAAGCAAATGGTGTAATCAGAAAGTAGAATGTCACATTTTTTGTGGAGACTGGTAATAGATAAAATGCCGGTAAAAGGAAATATGCCATATAAAAAGAAAAGTGATAGAATATGTTTACATTGTCAAGAAGAAACTACAAAACATGTGTTTTTGAAAGTAAAAGAGTAAAAAAGTTATGGGAAAAAAACTATGTAAAGATTTGTTTGAAGATATAAAAGAATTTGATAAAATAAACATGAATATGATTAACTATTTATATTATAAAAATAGAAGTAAATAATATGTTAAAATAATACATAAAATGTTATTTATGTTATATGGTTTATATAGAATGAATGAATAAATTAAATTTTGTTTAATGGTAAATGATTTTAGCAACAATATTAAGTAAAATCAGATGATTATGGGAAAAGGAATGGGAGTCTAAGGGATATATATATATATATATATATATATATATATATATATATATATATATATATACATACACACATATATACACTATAAACATACAAATCTGTTTACACAACTAGTGTGGTGGTTTACTAGTTTGATTTTAAATTATATTTCACTGAAAGCTTCAAAACAATACATTACAATACATTTTAAACCATAGACATGAATACCTCCAACACCAATGACTAACTCTTTCCAGAAGACAATATAAACCCAAACTAAGTGGGGGACTGTGCCGCCACCCCCCCCCCCACACACACACACACACTATATATACTAACTCCAGTATCACACTACAGTGGGTAAAAGGGCATATACCTTTCACTTACCTTACAGTAGTCTATATGCTGCCACTACTATGCCCTTTTCCCCATATACCTTTCACTTACCTTACAGTAGTCTACATGCTGCCACTATTATGCCCTTTTCCCCACTGTAGTGTGATCCTGGAGTTAGTATGTATATATATATATATATATATATATATATATATATATACATATATATATATATATATATATATATATATATATATATATATATATATATATATCCATCCATTGGGGGTAGATGGAGAGCATAGGCCCCTACCTAGTCTGGTTTTATATGGCCCAGTTTACAATTTAGTATGTTGAAATTCAGTATTATGGGTTTCAGTCTTATGGGTTTCAGTCGTGACTTTTCAATCTTTTGAAATTTCAGTCTTTTGGTCTCAGTCAAATGTGATTCAGTCAAATGAGGTTTCTGTCATATGATAGGGATCCATATACACAGATATATAGGTTCATAGGTTCATAGGTAGATACTAGGCTATCTGCCCTAGGGCATTTATAAGCCTAGCCAGAGTGTATTTAGCTTCCGCCTCCCTATTAGATTAGCCTACTGTGCCTCTGTAAAGTAGGTCACAGAAGGTACCCTTTTAAGATTAGTTTACTGTGCCTCTGTCTAGCAGGGACACAGAAGAGATCCCAGGGGTGAATTTGCAATTTCCCATCCACGCGTACAGATTTCGCTTGAATAGGTTCAGCGAGGGACTATGTCTAACATGAATTGGGATTCTATTCCAGAGTGATGGGAGCCTCTGGGAAATGAATCTGTCCCTCCAGCATGTCCTATTTATTTTTGTGCTGAGGTTTAGGTCTCTGGAGCATGTAGCTCTAAGGGACTTGGATTTTTTGAGGTGGAGCATGTCCATTAATTCTGGGTTTGACATGGCTTTGTACGTCAGGCATAGATCGCCTCTGAGTAGGTGGTAAGCAACTGAGTAGAGCTGGAGTTTCTTTAGTCAAGCTGCATAGGACATCTGTTTGTAGCCCATGATCCTCTTGGTGAGGTACTTTTGGGGTCTCTCCAGTTGCTGCAGGTGTCGGGTAAGGTACATCCCAAATGGGGCATTGTATTCAATTATGGGCCTGATGAGTGATGAGTAGAGGGGCACAATGACCTCTCTTGATCTAGATGCGAACCCTTTTGTGATAAGGTGGGCTATATAGAAAGTCTTTCTAACCACTTTGGCAATGTGATTATCAAAGGAGAGATTACTATCTATGTTGGTCCCTAAATCTCTAATTACTTCTTCCATACTTAATGGATTACCACCTATGTGGTAATTTTCGGGCACCTTGTTTTTTCCAAAGGGGATGACTATGCACTTTTTAGCATTTAGCTTGAGGCCATGGCTCTGGCACCAAACATCCATCTCTGTGAGACCCTTTTGGAGGATGCTTGTGTCAGCTAGAGATTCGATTATGGTCCCCAGTTTGCAGTCATCTGCGAACTTTGTCAGCCATAATCCCCCTGTGTTAGCCTGAACATCAGAGAAGTATATACCGAACAAGAGATGTCCCAGAACTGAGCCCTGTGGGATGCCACTTGTAACTGGTTTGGATTCGGACATGGCACCTGTGATTCTGACCATGTGGGTTCTATCTCTGAGCCAGTTTGCAACCCATCTTGTGATATAGGTGTTGATATTTAAGCTGGTAAGCGTATTTATGATGCCCGAGTGGGGTATTGTGTCGAAGGCTTTTGTGAGGTCCAGATAGGCTGTGTGGACTACCTTGCCCTCATCTATGGCTTTGGTAACTGTTTCAAAGAAATCAACTAGGTTTAAGAGGCAAGATCTGCCCTAAACAAAGCCAAATTGGGTAGGGTCCAGTGTCTGGAGGCTCCCAATGTCTTTGTTTATGAGTTCCATGATAATACGCTCCATAGCTTTACAGACCAGACTAGTCAGGCTTATGGGGCAATAGTTTCCGGGGTCCATTGTGGCACCACCTTTGTGGAGTGGGACCACTGTAGCTGTACGCCATTCTTTGGGTACATATCCTGTAGTAAGGCTAAGTTTGAACAGTGACTTAATGTGAGGGTTCAGTTCTTCTTGGAGCTCGTGTAAGACACAGCCTAGGACACTGTCCGGTTCCATAGATGCTGTGTTTTTTGCTTTGGAGAGGGCAGCTTTCACCTGTGCATCTGTGATGTCAGGGAGGTTACATTCAGTTGGGATAGGCATTTGCTCCTTTGGGGGGGAAGGGGGGGGAGTTTGCGCTGAATCTGTCTGCCAGGATGTTGGCTATGTCTGTAGGTTTGGTATATTTTGTACCGTTATGCAACAATTCAGAGCATATCTGGGAGATTCCGCCCATGTTCCTGATATAACTAAAGAAGGCCTTGTGATTATCTTTAGTGTCTAGGGCAATTTTTCTTTCAAAACTGGCCTTTGATGATTTTATAAGGGATCGAAGTTTCTTGCTAATACTGATCAGAGATGCCTTCCCTATTTGTGATTTTGCTCTGTCATGTAGTAGCTTCCTCCTTCTGTTGTATAGCTTATTTATGGCCGGGGACCACCAGACCAGTCTCCTGTTTTTGGAGGAGTAAGTCTTGGTTTTATTTGGGATAGCACGATCCATGCATTCCTGCAGGTGCTCATAGAATGCATTTGTAAAGGATTCTGTGGATTGGGCTGTATTATCCTCTGACCCAGGGACTTTGAAGGATTCCACCTCAGTCTTGAGAAGTGCAAAGTTGGCTTTTGAGAAATTCTTTACAGTGATTTCCTTGGCTGGGGGTGGGGACGGGATATGGATGTCCAGGGAAATTTGTTTATGGTCTGATCTTACCAATGAGGGTTTACCTCTGGTGTGGAACATAGAGTCCCCATGTTGGTGATGACCAGGTCCAATATGTTGTTCCCTCTTGTGGGAGTGTTGACCAGTTGTTCCATTGCGTTAGAGTTTATAAATTCAAGTAACCATTGGGCGAGGGTGTTTGGGCTTGAGTAGTTTTCCCAGTCAATGTTTGGGTAGTTGATGTCACCCAATAACATAGTGTTTGGAGAGACCTTCATATTCTTCAGTGTTCTCAGGAATGTCAAGTGTGGTTCCTGTAATAGGGAGGGTGTTCTGTAGCAGGCTACAAACTGAAAGGCAGTTTTGCCCGCTGTTAGTTGCACATGGATGGTTTCCGATGCTTCGTGCAGTGCCACTAGCCTGGAGGTGTAGGTATCTTTGATGAATATAGATACTCCCCCTCCTTTTGTGCTTCGGTCCGAGTTTTGGGGCCAAAACGCATGGTAAGAATTATAACCTGGTAGTGCTGGGGTGCTCTCAGGAGCCTTGAACCAGGTTTCTGTTACTGCACAGACATCGATTTTCTCCATACTGAGGAGAGCCTCGAGTGCGTGCATCTTGAGGTTTAGACTTCTGGCATTGAGTAGCATTACCTTTAGTTTTTTTTATCCTTGGATTGTCTATGGAGGTGGGTTTGTCCTTTGAGCCTTGCCTAAAAAAGGCACTATGGGGGTGGCAAGAGCCTTGGCCAGTATACAAAAGCCTAAGGGTGACAGGTGCAAGCCGTCCCTAGCGAAGCAATGTGGCTTGTCGAGCATGTCATCCCAGGCTGACTGACAGATAGATTTGTACTCTTGTAAATATTTGTAAAGATGTAAATATTTTGCAAACAACAGTTATTTTGTATATAAATAAAGGACCAATAGGTCTCATGGGATCTTTTGCATCCACTTCAGCTACCAAAAATTCAGGCGAATGGGGCCTTGGCTTAACATCTCATCTGAAGGGTGAAACACTCTGGAGTGCAGTACCCCCTTTATGCTGCATGACAATGGCATCAGTTGATCTACTTGGTGTTGGAATAGAACTCACAGCCTTCTACACCAAAGGCAAGTGAGCTACCTGTTGTGCCATATATAAATAAACACTGCTACTTTTGAATGTGTGACCCCAAAATACTGTGTCTGACATATATGTCTTGCTTTGGTCTACCAACACCTTCTGTGAAATATGTACTTTGGATCTGAACCAATGCAAACAATTCTATGCCAGAGCAAATCCTACATTAATCTGAAGATGGTGTTGCCAGTGCATGCTTGTAACAGTGAAGCAAGCAACCCTGGTATGCTTCACCATGCATTATAGAATAATAACTGCAGAGGGAGGGAGGGTTTAATAAGTGTTACTTATTTCAATACTAAACAGTTGGGTACCAAACTGAAATTATGCTATTTGAGCTGATTTATCAGGAGAAAAACTAACTTATAATGTTTTCAAATTCACTGCTAAATTTAACTTATCAAATCATAACTGCATCTAAAGCTAGCCTATGCCATTTATTATATATAACTACATATTCTCTACTACATTCTGCCCTCTTAAAGAAAACATTTGCTTCTTCCTTGTTATGAAGATGGTAATCTGAACTTTACAAAATTTTCTAAGTGCCCAAAGAGGTCATACATTTTCAGCTATGTATGCCATAGTTATTAAATCGCAGTCTCTAATGATTCATTTCTACTGGGTTTCCAAGGAAAATGACCACATGATATATCAGTATACAAGGGATTTTGTGTACAATAAGCATTCAAGAACAGATTTGTGCCTGATTGCCTTTTTAATATAAAATGAATACATAATAAAAATAAAATATGTTACTCAGGTTATGTAGGGATTAGGCTGGAGGCAGAGCTATAGGCACAATAATGATGTCACATAATGGCAATACTATTTAGGACATGCACAGAAAATACCAATAATGGTGGTGAAAATTATCAGCAATGAGACAGTCCGAGGCAGTGTCTTGGCAAGTAATAATATCTAATTTTGAGGGCTAAAAGAGGTTGGTTTGGTCTAATTCTATAGTTTGTCCATGGAATTGTGTATTAAACAGAGGCATGCAATTATCTTATTGATTACACAGTATATAATTTGTTATTCAGTACCTTTTAATCAGGTTTCCTATTTTCTATGAATGATTTTCCGGAAGCATCAGAAAATGGTATGAAACTATCACGCATAATAGACCAAAGTAAGACAGTAAGGGCTCTTCATTTACATACACTCACAACTTGACCTATATTATCACAACAGAGCTACATTTGCAGTATTAATTTTAGTCACTGCTGCAAGTTTCATTGTCTGCATTTGGTAATGAATATTATAACACACTTGGTGACAAAACACTATTACCTGAAAAAGTTTGCTCTAAAAATTTTATGACATAAAAAGTGAATTCATACTATTAGAAGAAATAGTGCCACTATCAAATTACCCAATGATATGCACCTGTCTGCTTCAAAGGCCATAGTTTTGATTGTTTTATTATTCATCAAATTAGTATTTTTGTCAGCAAATTAGTATTGAATAAAGTGTGACAAAGTTCAAGGCAGCCCTTAAATTTAAATGCTGCAGAAATCAGAAAGAAGACAAAGTCAATACTGACACCTAAAAATGCCTATTTTGTTATGAAAAGCTGTTTTTCAGCAGGATGAAAACTAACTTTTTAATTTAAGCTAATGCTGTATTATTCTTTCTTTCTTGATAGAGCAAAGTAATGCTAAATTATATGTTCAATATGAAATGAATTTCATTTTCTGAAACCTACTAGAGAATTAGTCACTGCAGCAGAGAATCAAAAAGTGCACAAAATATCATTTCATGATTTTCATGTAAAGGTTAGATTTGCTCCAGTGCATGATATTATTTGATTCTAACTACAATTTGTGCTACTGTCATTTTCTTTCATTAAAATGGAGAAGGATAAATCAGCTCTGCAGCTTCAGAAGTAGGTGTGAGCAGAGTAGCAGAAAAATGTGAATGTAAATACATAAATGAAACATTTTGGCTGCTGTTTCATTTATCCAAGTTTCAGATGCTTATATATGCACATCCATTACACAGAACTGCATTGTCTCTTAAATTCTCATGCATTATCGAAAAACATTAATTTGCCTTATATTTTAATAGTCCCTTTGGTACCCTCTCTGTACAGCATTGTCTCAGAGTATTAATACTGAAAATAATTCAGTTGTTCCTTTCACCTCATTCACCTTGCTCTATGCAAATGTCTTCTCTAGTAATCTCTTTTCATATTATTTCTAAGCAATGAGTTTTGATTTTCTATAAGATGCTGGTTACAGGCAGTTTCAGCCCATCCAAGGGTCTAAATCTGCAGGAAGAGATTTGCAGAGCACATGGAAATGTGGGTATACACCAAAAAATGTCTTGCAGTCACATAGTGCTGCATTAGGAAAAGGATAATAAATAGCCCAAATGATAAGAAAAAATGGGTGAAATACTGCTCTAAAAATCTCAGATAGTATTTCCACTAAAAATGGTGCAGTTGTTCGATGGTCAGTGCTGTGATACTATTTTACTATATGATGGCAACCCAAGTTTAAGAACATGCTCTCATTTCTAGGCACAACCAGATGGAAGAAAGTTAGCTATTTATTTGATTGTTTACCTTTCTCAGGAAATAACAGTGATGATAAATAACCACGAGCTACCATCCTGCAATTACTAAGACAGCAACTGAAGGGGCACAAGCTTATTGAGTGTGCATGCCCCTGGGTCAATATATCTGGAAACTAATATAACCGAGACAAAAATTAAACATAGTAGCTACATGACTTAAATCTCCCCATCCAATGAACTTGAATCTCCAATGTCTGAATCCAGAATGTTACAAACATCAAAGCATGAAGAATTACATCAACATTTTTGAGGATGCTATATGCAATATATGAGAAGCTGTTTCTAAACGGAACAAGTGTAAATCAAGTTTCTAGCAGGTAGTGCCAGTAAAACCATAAATTAAAAAGATTGAAGTACAGCTGCATGATTTTATAATGGTCCTACTGATGTGATGAGCTATATTACTTCATAAGGATTCTTCAGTATAGTATATAAGAGATGCTGTAAAAATTTACACTATAGATAACCTCTAACTTTATTAAAGACACTGCAGATCAGAGTGAGATTAACACGCGTTTGTCACTGTTGAATGCTGACTTGCAGTACTCTGGCAGTGCTGAATTAAAATGTAATGAAGTGATGGGATGGCAGTGATGGGAGAAGACAGTGGTGCAATAAACAGTATGTCATACATAGTGGCTACATTATTTATTTTGTACTTTTCTGATATCCAGTAAAGACAAGCAATAGTTATTTGCAGGAAGAAAAGTAATATGTAGTTAGGCCAATACAATAAAGCCAGATTCATTTTAAAATGAACAAGTAATTATATATATATATATATATATATATATATATATATATATATATATATATATATATTCATTCAACAATACCCAGTACTAAAAATTGGAACCAAACTATGCAAAGGAAAAAGTTAATTAGTCTTTTTGCAACTGTCAGAAGCGCAAACAAACATTTCTACATCTGGCTATTACTACTCATATCAGGTACACTGCAAGAAAGCTGTTAAACACTGCTGTTTTACTTATAAGAGATGAGCTCACATTAAATCACATTCAATATGTTAGTAGTGTTTCTGATATTGCTTATGAAAGTAGCATCACTTTTTACTGCATTTCCTTTTGACGCCAATAATTCTTCCTGTTAAAATATTGATTGCAGATGGCTTTTTAATTATGCAACTTCCCAATTAATGACAGGCAACATATGAACATATAGAATATGAAAGCCAAAGAATAGTAGAGCCATTAATATCAGGCACACTAAACACTATTAAGCATTGTTCTTATATATACGTAACACAGCACTACATAATACAAAGCTGGCGATGGTGAGAACAAAGTTTATAGTTGAGTATGAGTCCGCTTACAGCAGTAGCACATAGACAAGACAAGCACTGCACCAAATAAAATTTGGAGTTATGCAGAATAAAGTGAAATATTCATACTGCCTATATTTAATTGTATTGTCTACAGTTGACTCTTACTTCTCACTAGCTGTAGCAGAGAAAAATACATGTGACACCATGAAAACTATAATACTGTATGGTGCCTTCCGATGTTAACCTTTCAATGCTAAAACATTTTTGTTATCAGTAAAACATGAAATGCTAAGCAAGAACTGGTGAGCTCCTAAAGCCACATGTAAAAGAAAGTATACTATTCCTCTTGTCAATATTTAGATACTGCATCTGACTCTCAAACATTACAAAAGAGCATGTGTGAAACTATCAGGAACATAATGCGATGGGCTGCTTCCCCTGTTCCCATCTTTTCAAGATTGCAAATATGTCCGAATAATAATGAAAACAATCTCTTTAAAGCCTTTTCAAAAACAGAGGGAAACATCATTTCTGTAAGAAATATTTATACGTGTTTTAGTTATTGTGGTAGTATTTATTTAAGTTCAGTTTTAAAGAGGGAATATTGTCACTTGAACAACACTTATTTGTTGTGATTAATTGAATGCAGTATACTAATAGCAATTTTTATAATTTTTAAATATTGCCTGCTGAAGGCCTGGGTTATCCAAAAGCTAGCCTTTGTGGTATTTGAACCCTAAATGAAATAACCTTTATTTTCATCATCTTGATTGCCTCACTAATTTACTGGTGGCTTCAGAAACTGGGATTCATTCCAATCACATCCAAGACAAAATGCATGTTGTCTATACAAATTATAAAATCTCTGCAAAATCTAAACTCCTGTAGCCACCTAAATAAGACAGCAGCAAAACTGAAGGTGTCCAAAACATGAAATAGCCATGTGTAGTAACAAACTATTAATTACACTTGCACACAAGCAAAACTCTGTGATAAATAAAGTAAATAGACAACTTGGTTCATGCTATCATATATAAAACTATCTTCTACTCTAACCCAATAGAACCTTTGTCTCCTTCTCTTGCTACAACTACTGTTTGGCCAGCTTCTACTCAGCAAGCTCTCCTGACCCTTCTTAGCCAAGCTAACGAAAACCTACCACAAGACTGCCAGTGTGGTCACAAGCTCCTTCTGTGTAGTTCTCAGGCAGGTTAAGTGGTTCATTAGCACAGTAAAACAGCAAGCCCCATACATAAACTACTTTATACCAGGTTCTGCCCATTTTTACAAACTCTGCTAACCCTTGTAATGCATTTGGGCTTGTTTCTGCACCTCCACTAGTATGAAACAACTATCTTAATGAAGGCAAACAAGAGAGATGAATGATTAAATATTTTATGATTTTTTTTTTTTTTGACATGGCAAAGAATTGCCTAAAGATGTAAACATGGAAGTCACATGTTATACAGTATAACTTACCTTATGGAATACTTTATCCATTCATGTCAGAGTTCAAGAAAATCATTCTCTTTTTAAAAATCAGTTAAAATTATACCGAGAACAAGAATATAAAAGAAACTGCTTCAGGGGTGCTGGTGATTCACAGATAGTTTATTATTTCAATATTTGAGTAACTGCTAATGTATTTGACTTATGCATGTCCATTGAATACATTTATTTTTATTTATTTATCTTGCATTTGTTGACCGGGATAGTCCGACTGGATACATGTCCATTTTCAGTGGAGGCCCTGGGAGGAAAGCTCCAAACTTACAAACAGATAAGGACAAGCAAGTTACAGTATATGCACAAACATATTGTATTAACATACAAGTTACAGTCTCACATTTCAAGCTTATGAAGAATACAGTTTATATACAGAAATATATACAAATATGTTACAGTTTCTCTTATCAAACCTATAGGTGCAGCTTATATAAAGAGTATCTGCAAAGATATTACAGTTTCTCTTTTTAAACCTTTTAGTGGAAAAGGTTAGTTGCTATGAATAAGAATTTGCAGGGATATGGAAGTAGATGAGGCTTTAGTCAGGGTTAGAGCAAGGGCATATATTCTATACCTTATATTTTGTAGGTTATTTATCTAATTTATGTACTTCATATATGTTAGAAAAATGCATAATAGCAATATGCATGCTTAGTGCATTAAAGGCTTAAAAGGGTTAATACATTTATTCTGTTCATGTTGTATGAATCTGCACAGCTACTAGAAACTTGATAAGAGACATTTTATTCTGCTTATGCTATGTGAAAATGTGCAGCTGCTAGAAGCCTTGATAAAGAAAACAATAGATGTTTGAAAGCTTAAACCATAGTCAGCATTACTTGTACCAAAGCTAGAAATGTACCTTGAATCTAGGCAAAATGTAACACATGTATTAGAACTGTACAATTGAAGAATTGAAGAACTAAGGAGGGCTAAAATAAGCCCAAGGCCAGGTTGTTTTTCTCAAATGTTTTTGCAAGACAGCAATAATCTGACCATGTCAGCAATAAGTCTGATAACATTTTCTGTGTAACATACAGAAAGCTGTGTCCGACTACGTCAGCAGTAGATTTGGTAACATTTTCTGTGTGACATGAAGAGAACTGTATAAGAATAACATACTGATCTCCAGAAAATCAGACAAACCTTGTACCTACATGCTTTGTCTCCTTGCTGCAAGTGATAAAGGTTGCCTTGCTTGAACCTAACGTGCTTTGGTCTTTGAAGTTTCTCTTCACCTCGGATCAGACGGCCAGGTGGCTAAAACCATACGGGGAAGAAACCAAATCGGTTCTTCTTATATGTAAAGTCCTCCGACTGAATTGTCGTCAAAAGAGGCCAGCCACTTTCTGATCTGTGACTGAAGGATGGGTTTTCCGCGAATCGGTGATCAATCACGTGGTCTCAGGTAAGGTGAATCTACTTTTTCTGTTTCAGGATCAGGGACTGGATATGTATTGTTTTTTGTCAGATTGTATTTTTCTTACAGTCAGGGATAAAAAAAAGATATTGCCTTGTCATAGATCAGGTGAAACAGAGTAGTAGACTTTAGGCAGTCATTCTGAAGAGACTATAACAAAATCGGTGGTACACGTTAAAACTAGTGAAGTTACGTAACAATTGAAAGGTAAAACAAAATGGGTAATAATTGCACAAAAACACCCCAAAACCCACCGTTAACGGAAGACACAAAATATATGCAGTCGCAGCGCGCCAATAATATTAGATATTTTTCAAAATGGGTTAATAAGTATGAATTTGACGGAAAATTAGAAAAATCCTCACTTATCAAACTTATCAGACAACTGAAAAATGATTCTAAGGATCAGGTAAAAAAAGCAGCAACGGTTAGGAATTCCTCAGGCACACAGGTGGCTGGAGGAAGTAAACCATAGGGACCAAAAGAACAAAGATTCAAAAGCAATGTTTTTAGATAGGGAGGATAAGAACTTAGTAATAGCATCAGCACCTCCACCTCCCTTACCAGAATATGAAGCATGTGAACAGGTTAGTCCACCCCCACTATATCCTGTGGTCACTGGAGACAGAGACATTATAAAATTGAAACTAACTAAAATCAGAGATCCCATTGGGACCAGGTCCCGAACAAAAGCAAATAATTCAGAGGAAGGTATAGAGTTATGGCAAATAGTTAAGAATTCACGATCTACAGGAAAAGAGGAAGAAATATGCCCACTTATAGAGGTACCCAATCCTCAGGCAGGACAGGACAATCAGGACCCAACCATTCTAGTATATAGACCTTGGACTCCAGAAGATATCCGGAAAGCCACTGAGGGAATTCCCCATCCAAAGATTAATTTTAGAAAATTCTCAGAAGACTTACAAGGAATGAGGCTAAGTTATAACTTAAATGGAGAATAAATAGAAAAGGTAGTTAGACAGATTGTAGGCCCAGATTGGTACATGATTTGTGGTAACTGGAATCCTCGTGATGCTGCACGAAGACCCCTCCCACATAGCAGCGCAGAGTTAGACACTAGAGTAAAAGATCTTACAGACCGCATCTCTGAAAAATGGAAACCTAGGGCAGACTGGACTTGCATTAATCAATGCATCCAACAAGAAGGTGAAACAATTGACCGATACTATGCCAGATTGCTAGAATGTTTTAATAACCACTATGGAATGCAAGTTCCCGAAGATCAAACACAAGATTCCCCATATGAACAGCAGTTAAAGAATGCATTTTTAAAAGGCAGTAGCACACCTATAAGCAGTTTCATTACGAAACACATGGTAGACCAAGCAGGTTACAATCATTACTTGAATATGCTAGGCATGCCGAAAGGCATTTTAATAGCAAAAAGGAAAAGAAGGCTCAAGTATTTTCTGTAGAAGACGGAGCAGAAGTCTGTGTAGTACAGTCTGGGAAAAAGGGCAAGAAAAACACACAGGGAAACAAGCAGTCTGATCAGCAATCAGAGGACTTTGAAGGGCGTAAGAAAAGGGGAGAATGTTTTAAATGTGGTAAAAAGGGACATTTGGCAAGGGATTGCAAGAAAAATAAGAAGACAACAACGGAAGACAAGGAAGGTGAGGACTGACTATATGATAGTCAAGAATCACTAGAAGGGGCTAGTAGAGAAAGGACAAATGAGAATGTGAAAGAGGGAGTAGAGGAAGTGCAGGAAGTTAGCGACAATGAAGAAGACAAAATATTAGACCTAGCTTTATTGAGCTTGGAGCTCTATTTAGCAGACATGAAACCAGAAGTTACACTCTTGGTGGAAGGGAGGGAGGTCAAATTTTTGTGTGATTCAAGGGCATCAAGGACCCTGATACACCCCTCCAAATTACCAGAAAATTCAGAGTCACCTGATTACATACTGGTCAAAGCAGCTAATGGACAGCTGTATCGGGAGCCTCTCTCCCGTAACATTGCAATAACTGATCCAGTTTCAGGATTGACACAGAGAAGCAAAATTGTAGTTTCTGCAAAATGCCCAGTAAATCTTTTGGGCAGAGATCTCATGCAGTTATTTGGTATAGCTGTAGTCCCAACCATGCAAGGTATAGAAGCACAGCGACAAACTAACACCTTTGTGGTTCAATTGGAGGGTGAAATGTTTTATTGGTACAGCCAGGACTTGGTTACGACTGGTCCAGGGACTGTGACCAAGGAACTGATGAACGTAGCCATCAGCAAGTTTCCCTCTCTTGACATTGATAAGCAACCCTTGTTGCACTGTACCCTGTATTTTTGTAGCACACCAGAACCTGATAAGGAATATGAGAAAGAATTAATTAAAAATCATACGAATAGATTGGTATTGCGTAATTTGTATTGGGATGCAGAAGGGAATAGTGTAGCCAGCTGTTCACTGCCCCAGGAATTTTTTACACTTTATAAATCTAATCAATTGCCACATGTTAGCTTAACCAAAAACAAAAATATAAAATGGGCAGACCTAGGGGAGAAAGCCACGAGATGGGAAAACAAACAGAACTGGAACTGTCAAGACAGGGAATACAAGTGCAAAAATTGAATTGGGTAACTCAGACCAACCCAGCTGTGCACTTATATTCTTGCGAAGACAGCTGATGGACACTCCTATTAAAGGAGGAAGAAAATGCCTTGCAAGATATACCAGAGACTCTCTGGTTGACAGGAAAATCAGATGTAGGACTCATTCGTACAGTAGGGTCAGTTACTATTACACCAAAGTCAGCATTTAGACCACAAAAAAGACAGCATCCCTTAAGAAAAGATGCAGAGGCAGGGATAAAGCCTATTATAGCAGCATTACTTAAAGGGGGGATACTAGCAGAATTTCCCGATTCACCATGTAACACACTTTTATTTCCAGTTAAAAAAGCCAATGGAGAATGGCGTATGGTCCAGGATTTACAAGCAGTAAATGATGCAGTAATACCAAGGGCACCTATAGTGCCAGATCCACACACTCTGTTAAACGACTTGAAACCTCAACAAAAGTATTTTTCTGTGGTAGACATTAGCAACACATTCTTTTCAATACTGATACACCCTGATAGCCAGTATTGGTTTGCATTTACATTTCAGGGAAAAAGATACACGTATACGTGCCTACCACAGGGATATTGTGAAAGTCCAATGATATTCTCGCAAGAAATGGCAAGCAACTTGGCGGGATTCAACCCACCAAAAGGTAGTCAGGGTTTACTTTATGTTGATGACATTTTGTTGGCGACCCCCACCCTGCAGGATTGTAGGGAAGATACCATAGCACTTCTACGATTTTTAGCCACTGAGGGACATAAGGTAAACAAAGACAAACTGCAGCTCTGGAAAAAACAAGTTAAATACCTAGGATATGTAATATCCAAGGAAGGCAGAACATTAGATGAGGACAGAAAAGTAGCAATTTTGCAAGCACCAAAACCCACTGCCAAGAGGGAAATGATGTCCTTCCTGGGTACAACTAATTTTTGTTGAAGCTGGATTCCAAACTACACCTTGGAATCTGCACCTTTAACTGACCTTATATATAAGACGCCTATGGCAGCGCAGGATTTGTTACAATGGACACCAGAGGCAGAATCTGCCTTTTGTAAACTAAAGCAATTAATAGCGTCCTCACTAGTTCTGGGATTGCCAAACTATCATAAATGTTTTTTCCAGACTGTAGATTGCAAGCAGGGTTATATGACATCAGTACTAACACAACAACATGGGGATAAGCAACGCCCCATTGCTTACTATTCATCACAACTAGACTCAGTGGCACAGTCCTTACCCCACTGTGTACAAGCAGTAGTCACAGCAGCGATGGCAGTACAGGCTTCAGCTTCAGTAGTCTTGTTCCACCCTCTCACTTTGAAGGTACCCCATGCAGTCACGATCATTTTACTACAAGAACAGGTGGCATATCTTTCTCCTGCTAGGCATCTTTCCTGAATGACTATATTGTTGAGCCAACCTCATATGACAATTGAACGATGCACAACTTTGAACCCTTCTACCCTGCTCCCAACTCCTGCAGATGGCACACCGCACCGCTGCCTGCAAGTAATCGAGCAAAAAACATTACCTAGAAAAGACCTCACAGATGTTCCCTTGGATGATGCCGAGGTGACATACTATGAGGATGGCTCGTGCAAGAGGGGTCCTGCAGGACAGAACCTAGTAGGATATGCAGTAGTCTCTGATACTGAGGTTATAGAAGCAAAATCCTTACTGCATAATTTATCTACACAAACAGCAGAACTGATTGCCCTAACACGGGCAAGTACCTTAGCAAAGGGTAAATGATATTTTTACAGATAGCCAGTATGCTTTCTCCACTGTGCATGTGTTTGCACAACAGTGGAAAAACCGGGGAATGATAACATCTACTGGCAAACCTATAAATCATGCACAGTTTATTTTAGATCTTTTAGAATCTATTCAATTACCTCAGAAAGTGGCCATTTGCAAATGTGCAGCTCACACCAAGCAACAAGATAAGATTTCAAAAGGTAATGCAAGAGCCGATACAGCTGCAAAACAAGCAGCTACAGAGGTATTTCTTTTAAATGAGGAATTACAACCCACTGAAACTTTGAATCTAGATATGTTAAAAACAATGCAGACACTCACTACGCAAGCTGAAAAACAACGATGGATGAAACGAGGAGCAGTCCTCGAAAAGGGGCTGCACATCTCTAAGGAAGGGAAACCAATACTACCTTCTAATTTGTTCCGCTATGCAGCATTGTTGAGCCATGGGCAGTTCCATGTCTCAACAGGGGGATGATACAGCTAATGAACCAGGTATTCACAACGTACAGATTTACAAACTACTCTAAAAAATTTTGTTTAATGTGTCAGATTTGTAACAAACATCATGCACAGGGGGCGATAAAGCCCAAGCAAGGGAGTTTTCCCACACCACCATATCCATTTCACACTATCTGTATGGATTTCATAGAGTTGAACAAATGTGAGAATAAGAAGTATTGCCTTGTCATTATAGATATGTTTTGCAGGTGGGTGGATGCCTTTCCAACCAAAAATCCAGATGTAGCTACAGTGGCAAAAGTACTTGTCAAGGAAATCATTCCTAGATTTGGCATTCCGGAGAGAATCTACAGTGACAATGGTACACACTTTGTAAATCAAACCATACAGCAGTTGAGTAAGTATTTTGGTATTTCTTTAAAAAAATCACTGTGCATATCATCCGCAGTCTGCAGGGCTGGTTGAAAGGCATAATGGTATACTGAAAAGCAAATTGAGAAAATTAATAGCTGAAACAGGAAAAACTTGGTTGTACTGTTTACCCCTGGCACTGTTGAACATGAGAACTGTCCCTACAGCAAAAGGACTGACTCCTTTTGAAAAACTGTTTGGAAGGGCTTATTATACACCCCAGTGGAAACTTCTCATGTCATCAGACCAGGAAGTTGATTTTACACTAGCTGAATATATGAAAAAGTTGTTGAGCTCTAAACATCTGTTGCAGTCTAATTCTGTTTCAGACCAAAAACAAACTGAAACATCGGAAGTGACAGCGACGCCAGGAGACTGAGTATGGATTAAAATTGTGATGCGAAAGAACTGGGCATCGCCGAGGTAGGAAGGTCCCTACCAAGTGCTTCTTTTGACACCTGCTGCAGTCAAGATAGCAGAACAAGCTTCGTGGATACACCTGATACACTGCAAGCTGGTAAAAAACCTCGAGTTGGACAAAGACCTTACCTCTCCATCGGGACCTTAAGCACAAATGTCTGGCTACAAAGGGGGGTCAGATCAATAGGAACTGATCCGTCTCAAACCCAGTGAAGCAATCATCAATGCTAAAGGTCCTATAGGGCAGAGAGTAAGATCACGTGTCCTAAGTGAGATGACGGAATCAAGTAAGATCCAAATACACCTACTTGGAAGAACCAGGGAAAACGGAAATGCAGAACAACCGTTTCCACAGAAGTATTACATGACCATCCTGTTGACTGTACTGGTAACAATAATCTTTTTATTGTGGCCATTTCTTTTCTCAGCCACACAAGTAGAATTAAATAAGCATGCAGAATGGCACCCGAACTTCAATACCAACCAGGCAATCAAATACGTGTATGCTGAAACCTTTAATGTTTCAAATTGCTGGGTCTGCACAGCTCTACCGACAGCATATGGGGGGTTACTGCTAACTTCAGTTCTTCTAGGGGCTAATAAGACCTGGGAAAACCTAATTCATGATACGTCAAATGTCACATCAAAAGATAAAGTAGCATTGCACTTGTCTATTCGTCAGAAGGGAACCGTGTGTTTTTATAAGAATGATACAGTCAAGGTAGGTTGGAGCTATTGCAATGTAACAGTTCCCTATAGATGCTACACTAAATTTAATAACATCGGATCCTATTGCAACATGAGCTATAATTCATTTGTTGAACTGATGCATAGGACAATCGAAGAAGTAAAACATGATGCTATCCTCTACAAACAACTGTCCATAATCGACAGAAAAATGTTTCACGCAGGACAAGGGTATGTTTATAGTAAAGTTACTACTAAAGTGGAAGATTGTTACTTTATATGCGGAAGAAAAACATATAAATGGCTACCCAAAAACTGGTCCGGTAGTTGTTTTATGGGGTACCTGGTTCCGGCCATACAACACACGGCAGTTTTACCTCAAGGGAAAATTCAGAATGTCCGAGAACTCAAAAAGCCTGTCAATCCAGTGGGACAAATCAATGCACCCTGGAAACACCAGCATGACTTAGGCCCTGGGAATAACAATGGACTGTCGCACATGGATCTGAGTGATACCGTTATATCGTGGGCAGGCATACTACCAGCATATGGAGCAACAAAATCGATCTGGGAACTGAGAAAATTGTCTAAACTTCTCGAAATAATGAGTAATGCAACCTTTTCTGCCCTAGAATTGGTAACTGATGAACTGACTGCCATGAGAACAGTGGTACTTCAAAATCGCATGGCTCTTGACTTCACCCTAGCAGCGAAAGGAGGTATGTGCGCTTTAATCCAGGAGGAGTGCTGTTCACATATTCCTGACTACAGACACAAGATAGACAACCACCTTGAGGTAATTCAGCAGGTGTCGGCCATGACCAAACTGGGACCAAATCCATTGACGGACTTTTTTCAGAAATGGTTTGGGGGTTGGGGCAGCATCCTGATTAACATTCTGATTGCCATCTGTGTAGGGATAGCCCTACTGATGGTGTGTGGGTGCTGCTGCATCCCCTGCATAAAAGGACTAGTTAAAAATTTTGTAGACATTTCAGTTTCAGAAACTTTGTACCAGGAAGCTGAACTCAAAGAATTACTCAAAAACTGAAAAATGCTTTCATGGGCTTAAACTAAATGACTCTCTAACTGCAAATCTTGAGTAGGAAGAGGTTAAGGGAAGAGAAACTGTTTATGCTTGTTTTGAAAGTAGAATAAAGTATTAAAAGGGGGGAAATGTTAGAAAAATGCATAATAGCAATATGAATGCTTAGTGCATTAAAGGCTTAAAAGGGTTAATACATTTATTCTGTTCATGTTGTATGAATCTGCACAGCTACTAGAAACTTGATAAGAGACATTTTATTCTGCTTATGCTATGTGAAAATGTGCAGCTGCTAGAAGCCTTGATAAAGAAAACAATAGATGTTTGAAAGCTTAAACCATAGTCAGCATTACTTGTACCAAAGCTAGAAATGTACTTTGAATCTAGGCAAAATGTAACACGTGTATTAGAACTGTACAATTGAAGAATTGAAGAACTAAGGAGGGCTAAAATAAGCCCAAGGCCAGTTTGTTTTTCTCAAATGTTTTTGCAAGACAGCAATAATCTGACCATGTCAGCAATAAGTCTAGTAACATTTTCTGTGTAACATACAGAAAGCTGTGTCCGACTACGTCAGCAGTAGATTTGGTAACATTTTCTGTGTGACATGAAGAAAACTGTATAAGAATAACATACTGATCTCCAGAAAATCAGACAAACCTTGTACCTACATGCTTTGTCTCCTTGCTGCAAGTAATAAAGGGTGCCTTGCTTGAACCTAACGTGTTTTGGTCTTTGAAGTTTTTCTTTTACAATATATATTTTTCTCTTCTCCTTAGTTAATTGCTAATTATTATGTTTAACTGAGCAGTATTTTGTTTAAATTAAGGTGTTCGTGTAGTTTTAATTCGTGACTGCCTTGTGACCCAGATAGTGGCTGAAAAGGATCTTGTACCTGCCCACCCAACCAGTTAGCAAAAAAATAAACAAACAAAAAATAAGATGACAAACTCAGTGTAAGTCTAAATCACATTATTAATGTGTTTTTATGAAGTGAGAACCAAAATAATTCTCTTTTTTTTGGACTTCCCATATTCTGGAACAGACTACTTATCTATGTCAAACAGAGCTCCTCATTAGCACTCTTCAAGAAAAATCTTGATAATTGGATGGGAAATAGGAACTTCACCCCGGGGATCACTTCTGTGGCTCTGCTCGACAGGGGCACAGGAAAATAATTTTCTTGGGTGGCGAATGTCAGGATACCTTTTTGGCTAGGCTTATATAGGCCCTAGGGCCAATAGCCTAGTGCCTACCTATGAACTTATGAAATGTAATATTTTCTTTCATTTTAAACACACATAATTGGCTTATTCTGATAGATATGCAAATAATGGAGATTCTTCTGCCTAGTATCCTTAGTGTCTAGTGGATCATGCAAGATGTAGAATAAGGTTGATGATCCCAGGCAGCATGTCCTGAAAAGACTGCAATAATATCTTGGAAATGTACAGAGAGTTTGCCATTGAGAGGTAGGGTTAATTTAATTCCAGAACAGCCTTCTATAATGGACAAATTACATTTGCAAAACAAACAAAAATAAAAATACAACTTTCACTTTTTGCCAATGTAATAAATATAAAATGTATCAAAATCATTACATATATAGTGTTATTTTGAATTCAAATCTAAAAATGTTTATTTTCATGTTTATGGCAATAAAATATTAATATTATTTTTCCACTAAATTTAATGGAGTAGCTATTCCTTTTACTTTGAAGGTAGCTGCCCAGTTAAAGGCGGTCTTTCAATAATTATACCAGTACCACTTGCTAAAATTTAATGAGAAAATGTCAAACCATTTTGGAGATATTTGCATTTATATCCAACCATCTGCAGTTTGAGGAGAATCATCTGGGAATTGATCATCATAAAGAGATAAATGTGGTCAGAAGGATTTGCAAATAACTGTGTAGTATTTTTGTAAACTGAACTGCTGAACAGTTTGATTGTACTGTCAAAAATTATTCTTGTTGCTAAAGTCTTTATGCATAGTATGATATAAAGTCTGATATACAGTTTTCTCCATCAAAAATGTTGCTTGCTTTTAAGTGGAGACATATAAACCATGTGTTAAGTCTGCTGTTTTCACCCGCCCTTTTGTTTGTTTTATTTTGTTTTAAGCAACTCTCACCTTTGGTGGTTGAGGCTACAGTATATTTTACTGAAACATCAGGGGATAGCAGCAGTGAGACTGGAAATGAAGGGACACGTGGAGAGCTCTTTTGACTTACCTAACTGTGAATCAGGGAAAGGTCACAAAAAATAGTTTGATTCTATGAAGGAAGAGCTGCGTAAAATAAATAATACATTGCTGGAATATATCTCATGTACGGATGACAGCATTATGAAGACTGAGACAGCTGTTTCAGAGCATAAAGATTAACTGTCCCTACACCATTGGGAATCACAGTCCTTGCAGCAGCAGTTGTAGAATGCCATGGACAAAGGAGAGCTGATGGAAGACAAGTTGGTGGATTTGAAGGACAGGAATTGTCAGAAGAACCTCAGAGTGACTGGCGTATTTGAGAGGATGGAAGGCAGTGTGGGCAAATTGACTGAATTGTTAAAAATTCCACAAAGTATGTTAGATTTGGAATATGCTCATAGGGTGTTTATTCCTGACAGAACATGTAAGATGCCTCCTAGGCCCATTTCATCTGGTTTTTGAATTATGCTTTAAAAGAAAAAGGTTTGGGGGGAAATCTGGAAATTGGGTAACCAATTGCAGATTGATGGTCAAAAATATATGTACAGCATAACTATTCTACCAGTACAATAATGTATAGGGAGGAATTTTGGCCTGCTATGGGACTGTGCACACTGAATAACTGGACCTATCAACTATTATACTCAGCTACCCTTAAAGTGGCCACAAGATGCTAAACAGATGCATTCCCACTCCTTGCTCCCAGCACTCAGGACCCCGAGGGGGGGACAATTAGATCTCCAAACACTACTTAGTGGGTGATCTTCCATTTATAAGTTGCTTTTTCCCCTTTCCAGTCTTTCAAAAATGTCTGCAACACAAATAAAAAGCAATTCAAAAAGCTGCTTTAGCTATTCTAGAAAAGATAGGTAAATTACTGATTACAGCACATGGATAAAATCTTGGATATTTTTGATAATATGGTCAGCAAATAAAGGGACCGTGCTGGGAGAAGCAATGGACTAGACTTAAGGATGGTGAACAGGAATGTTTTTCTGTGATAATCAGAAATTGTTAGTTGTTCTATAATGTGCTGCATAAATGTATATCTATTGTGCGTTGAATGCTTGTTTTGTTTTGTCTGCCACAAATAACTGTTTTATTTATTTACCTGAAAAAAGAGTGAAGCAACAATTCATTTTGAGGACAGAAGGGGCAGGGGTATGCATAATAACCATAAAGGGGTTTATGTTAATGGGCAACAATGAAGTGGGGGTTTTTTTTCTCATTTCGTATGGCAGCTGGGAGTTGCCCTTTGCTCTGTCCCCACCACAAGCTGTTTGGATTGGCTTATATATATATATATATATATATATATATATATATATATATATATATAGTTAGCTTAGTTTTGTTAAATATGTTTTGACATGTTTGTTTGTTTTGTTTTTTTTATGTTAGAGTGTATCTGTCATTTAGAAACTATGGACTTGATGCATGTCACTTGTTTGAATTGTGGGTCTTTTCACTTTTGTGCCAGTCATGGGAAGGTGACAAAGGTTTACTGGGGTGTAGACAACTGTTTCTTTTTATTCTTAGAATTCCACAATAGCTAGCATGCAGCTCATGATTTGGAATATCAATGGTGTTGTGGAAGTGGTCAAGAGTTATAAGATTTTTAAATATGGTTATCCTTACAAACCACATTTTTTGCTATTGTTAGAAACTCATTTAATGAATTCTGAGTACCAAGAACTCATTAGGGGAGTGTACTCATTTTTCTGGACTCATCTTCTCTGGGGAGGAAAATATAATAGAGTAATTAGTCTATGGTAGTGAGATATCCACTGATGAGGAAAGGAAAGTTATCCTAGTAAAGTTTTTTTTTTTTTTTTTTTTTTTTACACCAGACAGCTGATGATAATAAATGTTTATTTACCTCTAGGAGCTTTCCAATAGGTATTAGCATCTTTGATAAGGTATTGGGTTTCATGCCAGGAGGAGACAGTTCTTTGGGAAGGGGACTGTAACCTGGTGCTTTCTGTGTGTGGGTGGGGGGGGGGGGGGGGCTGGTTATTGGCTGGTCCCAGACTTAGGGCCTTTTCATCAGCAGGAAAATGCTTAGCAAGTTTGATAACGTGTTTGGGCTGTTTGATGTACATGGTATTTTGAAGTTACCCCAGGATAGTTATGCGTACTATTCTATACCTTTTCACACTATTTTCAAGTATAGATAAAATATTTATAAGTAACGAGTATGGGATTTTTTTCAGTGTGGACCCTGACTATAGCATCCATTCCCTTTTCAAATCATAGCCCCTTATGCAGACCTTTGGTTTTCTGGGGTTTGTTGCAGAGAAGCTCTGGAATGTTAATTTATCATTCTGCAAGGGAGCACCCTTCAGTAAATATTCTGAACATTTTTTCTCTAATTGGAAAGCACTCTCTAATACTGGTTATGATAAGATGATTCGGGAATGGGTGTTTTTAAAAAAAATGCATTGGCCAACAGTTTACAAACCTACTTAGTAGTGATTTACACAGCTTAGAGCCAAACTGGAGTCCTTTCAGTCAGAATTCCTGTTAATATGAAAACAGGTGGGAGTGGGATTACCAGGCAGTCTTAAATAAAATGCAAGAAATTAGGAGACTATTAAGAAGTATTTTGAGTATAAAGCTGAATAGACACATAAATTAATTAAAATTAGAGGACTGGGTATTCCTGAAATAGTAGCATATACATTGCTTTTCAGATGCACCAACAGGAAGCAGGAATCAAAGATGCACATTTGTAAGTTGAGGGATCTAGGTTCATAGGTTCATAGGTTTATACTAGGCTATCTGCCCTAAGGCATTTATAAGCCTAGCCCAAAGTTTTGTGGCTTACGCCACCCCTTATGTTAAAAAATATTGTGCCCATTAGTTTGTTGTGCCTCTGTCCAGCAGTGACACAGAGATGATTCCTGGGGTAAACCTAAGATCTCCCATCCACAGGTCAAGATTTCTCTTGAACAGAGCCAGCGAGGTGCTCTGCCTCACATGGACCGGGATTTTATTCCACAGCATAGGGAGTCTCTGAGTGACAAATCTATCCCTCCAGCATGTCTTATTTATATCTGTGCTAAGGTTTAAGTCGCTTGCTCTAGTGGATCTGGTAGATTTGGATTTTTTGAGGTGGAGCATGTCCATTAATTCCGGGTTGGACATGGCCTTGTATGTCAGGCACAGGTCATCTCTGAGCAGACGGTATGCAACTAAATAGAGCTGGAGTTTCTTCAGTCTGGCAGCATATGACAGATTTTGGAATCCCTTTATCCTTTTGGTGAGGAACTTTTGGGGTCTCTCCAATTGCTGCAGGTGTCGGGTGAGATACATCCCGAATGGGGCATTGTACTCGATCATTTTTCTGATAAGTGAAGAGTACAGGGGAACAATGACCTCACTTGATCTGGATGTGAATCTCTTCATGATCAGGTGGGCAATGTAGAAGGTCTTTCTAACCACTTTAGCAATGTGAGTGTCAAAAGAAAGGCCACTGTCAACCTGGGTCCCCAGGTCCCTGATAACCTCTTCTGTGCTTAGTGGATTGCCACCTATATGGTAGCTTGGGGTTACCTTGTTTTTCCCGAAGGGTATGACTATACATTTTTTGGCATTTAACTTCAGGCCATGGCTCTGGCACCAGCTATCAGTTTCCGTGAGACCCCTCTGAAGGATATCTGTGTCCGATGTACTTTCCACTATGGTGCCCAGTTTGCAGTCATCTGCAAACTTTGTCAGCCATAGTCCTCCTATGTTTGCCTGTACTTCTGAGAAGTAGATGCCGAACAACAGGGGCCAAGGACTGAGCCCTGTGGGACACCACTTGTGACCGGCTTGGAGTCTGACATGGTGCCAGCAACTCTAACCCTGTGGGTTCTGTCCTTTAGCCAGTTTGCAACCCATCTTGTGACATATGGGTTTACATTTAAGCTGGTAAGTTTCTCTATAATACCTGAGTGGGGTATTGTGTCAAAAGCTTTTGCAAGGTCAAGGTAGGCTGTATGGACTGCCTTTCCCTCATCAATGGCCTTGGTGACTGTTTCGAAGAAGTCGACCAAGTTCAAAAGGCATGATCTGCCCCTGACAAAGCCAAACTGGGTCGGGTCCAATGTCTGCAAGTCCCCTATGTCTTTGTTTATGAGTTCCATTATGATCCTCTCCATAGCTTTGCAGACCAGGCTTGTTAAGCTTATGGGACGGTAATTACCAGGGTCCGTAGAGGCACCGCCTTTGTGGAGTGGGACCACAGTTGCCGTACGCCACTCCTTGGGCACGTATCCTGTGGTAAGGCTAAGATTAAACAGCTGCCTTATGTGCGGGTTTAGTTCTTCATTGAGTTCGTGTAGCACACAGCCGGGGACACCATCCGGTCCCATTGATGCTGTGTTTTTAGCTTTAGAGAGAGCAGCTTTTACCTGCGCATTTGAGATGTCTGGGAGGCTACACTCCGCTGGGATAGTTATCTCTCCTTTTGGGAGGGGGAGGGGGGTGAAGTTTGCATTGAACCTGTCTGCCAGTATGTTGGCAATGTCTGTGGGTTCAGTGATTTTTGTATCATTTTGGACTAATTCTGAGCATATCTGGGAGATTCCACCCAGGTTTCTAACATAGCTGAAGAAGGCCTTATGATTGTCTTTTGAATCTATGGCAATTTTTCTCTCAAAGTTGGCCTTGGATGATTTTATGAGTGCTCGTATTTTTTTACTAATAATGATCAAGGGTGTCTTCTCTTTTATGGATTTTGCTCTATCATGTAACAGCTTTCTCCTCTTATTGTAAAGTTTGTTTATGGCTGGGGTCCACCAGACTGGACGTTTGCCCTTGGTGGAAAGAGTCTTGGTTTTATTAGGGATTGCCTGATCCATGCAGTCATGGAGGTGTTCGTAGAAGGCATTTGTAAGGGCTTCCGCAGCTTGGGTTGTGGTTTTCACTGGCTCGGGGGCCTTGAAGGATACCACACCAGTCTTGAGTAGTGTGAAGTTTGCTTTAGAGAAGTTCTTCACTGTGGTCTTTTTTGTTTGGGGTGGGGGCGGGATGTGGATTTCCAGTGAGATTAGTTTATGATCTGATCTCACCAATGAGGGATATACTTCCGGTGTGGAGCATTTTGTCCCCATGTTTGTGATGATGAGATCTAGTATATTTTCTCCTCTTGTGGGAACAGTGACTAGTTGTTCCATGGCATTTGAATTTATGAACTCCAGGAACCTTTGGGCTAAAAAGTTGGCTATGGTTAGGCTAGTTTCATCTCCACAGGATATTATAGCAGTTTTTGAGAGGGGGAGATATTATCCCTTACTGCAGATTGTACAGAGTATTTAAACTCACTACAGCTTTGAATATTTAATCCATTAGATATAGATAGCTTATATCTTCCTGTAATGGAGAGGGAAGTCTTGAATGCTTTGTTAAGCCTCCTCTGATGTAAGATCCAGGTAAAGATGGTATCTCAAACAGAAATATACAGGAGTGACAAGGAGATATTTGTTAGGAACTTTTGTGTATTGGCTAATGAGGTCTTGAGGAAGTCTATATCACTTCATCAAACCATCACTTCAACGAGCAGCATTTAATTGAAAATGCCATTTATCGAGTTCCCCTCCACACCCCCCACTAATTACATATACTAACTCCAAGAATGCACTACAGTGGGGAAAGGGCAAATTTCCGGAACCTCACTGTACTGCAATCTCAATACCAACAGGTCGACAAATGGCATGGTCGATGTAATTGCACTGAAAATGCAGTTTGATGAACTGATAGGGACCCCCTTGAAGGATGGTGCCCCCCCCCCACATATATCTTGGAAAGACACAGTTATGGTCTTACTCTATAAACCAGGTAAAGGCCAAAGCTTACTGGCATATTTATGGAGATCTCAATTTTAAATCATGATTACAAATTGTTTATGATTATCATTGCTAGTAGGGTAGCTAAATTTTCCCCACATTAATCCATTTGTATCAGATGAGATTCATTCAGGTAAGGTCCACTTTTTACAACATAATTAGGGCTCTATTGATAATCAAAGATGCCTCTGTTTCTCAATAATATAATTTAGTAACAAGTCTAGATGCTGAAATGACATTCAATAGAATTACACAGGTCTTTGTATGGAAGCAATAGCAATACAGGCTTTGAGTTTTCCAGGTAAATGTATTCATTTGTTATCTCAGTTATATCTAGGTTCCTTGGATATGATAAGTTGAGTTCAAGTCTTTCATCCCTCATTTCAATTTATAGGGGAACTAGGAAAGGATGTCCTCTTTCACCACTTCTATTTACAACAGACTTAGAGCCCTTGGCTGTAAGATTGTGACTGTCCTATTTCGAAGGATATAGGTTAGGTAGCTTGACACACAAGTTATCCTTATATGCTGAATATTTGCCTGTCTATTTACATAATCCAGAGGTGGAGCTTCCAATCCTATTTGTTGAACTGGATATGTTTAGAAATCATGCCAGATATGAGGTAAACTCCAATAAAACAGACTGTTAGAAACCCATTACTTGCTGTCTGTTCAACTGATAGAAAAGTAACTTTTTCTGGATAGAATGGGCTAGATGGTGTACCTAGGCCTGCATTTGAGGGCTACAATGGGGTATCTTTGGAGGCCATATTTGATATTATTTTAGCAGAGATTAATGTGTATTGCCGCAGACAGAAGTTTCTTTGTAAAGATATGTTACATGGCATTTTCTTCTGTTGGTCTTATATGCTTCAGAGTTTATCATATTGTCTTCTTCCAGTCAATGTTTGTTAAAACATATATAAGGGATTTCATTTGGACAAAAGAAAGGTCCAGACTGTGATGGGATTGAGAGCATCTTACACTTCCCTTTTACAAGGGAGGGCTTGGCTTCCAGATTTGCAACTTTATGTTGCTGCTGCTAGAACAAAGATATTTGAGGAGCTAATTGGTCCAGGTAAGTATACCATCTGGGTAGATATTATGATGCATCAAACTGGGGAACTGGGCTGCATATATGATAACTCTTTCAAAGAAAATTACCCCAGTTAATGTCCTACCCTAAGCTATTTACTTTATTGATTTTAATGGCTTGTCTGGGTTTAACCTTACTGGAAAGACTTAGTCGTTGAAGGACTTGCTTCCTCTTGACTTTCAAGTGCACTCGGAAGTTTATGTGGCAGAGACATCTAGAGGTTTGAGGATCTGCCCCGACTTGTTTTCTGGAAGCAGTTATTAGTGAATGATCAAGTAATCTCTTGAGGAAAATTCCATGCCTAATATATGTTTCAGGAGGATATAGAGAGATTCTACAGACATTTGGTAACAAAGTTAAGTAGGAATAATTTGAGGAATATAACAAAGGAGGAATGGCAAAACTAGGTCACCTGGTAGATGGACAATAAAGGATCTCATGTTCCTTTGAAGGCTCTATTAGTCTATTATACAATGTTTAACTAACTCCTAGGGAGAGAATATTAGGTAAACATAGGTTGATGTGGTCTAGGGAGCTCAGTTTTAAAACTGACAGGGTAAGTTAACCACAACTCATCTTGGTCATTTTGAGGGTTTCTAAACATAAAAAAAATCTGATTTTGTTTTACTTTATAAAGTAAATATTTTGGTGCTAGGAGACAAGAAATGCATCACCAGAATATGAAAGATAACACAGTCACCCACCTATATGGACTTGTACCACCTATTAAAGGAACGGGCTTCCTTTAAGCTTGCATCTGGTGACCCTAGTATGAGGCTGAAGACATAAAATAGATGGCCTTCCAGGAAGAATTGTGTTACAAAACATTACAAAGACTTTAGAGACTAATTAGTTAATTTACAGTGTCTATAAATGGAATGGTTTATTGAGTGGTCTTGCTGTGGTATGGGATACTTTGTTCTTGTATTAACAGTTGTAAATGTGGCTAATAAAGATGTTATATTTAAAAAAAAATGTTGATTTCAATGTTTGAAAACAAAATTGCTAAGCTATTTTAAACTGTTAAACAGATTAACATCAGATGAATAACTGGCTGTAACATTACTTGTAATAGTTTTAGTGCAAACATTTCTTCTGCATTTAAAAAAGAGGTGATGTAATGTTGTGGAGCTAACCAGATTTATTTTAGCATGAAAAGGATATCATTACATTTGAATAATTATCAAATTCCCAGATTCAGTGATCTACCTGCGAGTAGCTATGGCAGGAACTGACCTTTAGTTTCCCCTGTGGCCAGGGACCCTTTTATGGTTGCCTGTTGAAAAGTAGGGTAACTTGCTATCATCTCTGGAAGTTTAATCATACTATAGGACTCATTAGTAACGTCCCCTGCATTGTAGACATTGGGTGTGAGCTGCCAATATGTCAGTATATAATAACAAGTAAAAGGGGGGAGACAGAAGTACTAGAAATGAATATAAACCTGCTAACCTTAGCGTGATTCTATACTCATTTATGTTTTTCTTTTCTGCTCTGTTAATTGTTAATTATCATGTTCAGGTGTGCTGTACCTTGTTTAAATTAATGTATATGGGTAGTTTTATGTTTTGAGTTCCTTGTACCTGTCCACTAACCCAGTTAAAAAGAAACAAACTAAATAAATAAATAAACTAAATATGGGCAGGTAATATCACTGTATCATTTTCATTATTTCCTGGCTCGTCAAACCCAATCTGTGCCTAATGGTCTTTGAAAATGATTTCCCACAGGAAGATTCTCATATACAGCAATGTGACCCTTTCAGTCAGCATTGTCTGTCACAAAATTAAGCTAATCTAATCTAATTAAGTTTAATGAGTACCTTTAAGCCATCTATAGTCTCCACACCATTCCTGTGTGCAGAGAAAAGCCTACCTTTGTGCAGACATTGATCATTCGGTGTTAAATCTATGGAATTTATGGGTTTTGTCTTGTCAAGCCAAAAAGAATTTCATTCTTTAGTACCTCCATAAATGATAGTTGTACATTCTACAGTTTAACAGAGAAGTCCAGCACCTTAAATAGTACAAAAGACGTCCCCCCAGGACCTTGTACAATAGTTCTTCTATCTTTGTCCAGCTGACCATTTGTTTCAGCAGAACAGTATCTGGTCATTCTAGGCAAGAATCCTACTGCCCATTCCTTTCCGCCCAGGAACCTCCATCAGCCCTCCCTTCCCTTTCACGAGATGGTAAGGAAAAGACCAGCTTACTGGTCCTGGGGTGGCCCATCCTCTCTCCATGGAAGCACCTCCTTTCCCCATCAGTAGCTTCTCTGAGCCACAGTCACCTCCCACACCCAAGGATGGGTATGCCAGCAATGGTCATTCATTCTCACCCAGTCAAACTAGTCAAACTCAGATCACCTGCAATATAGGCATGCAGACGTTAACCTGCCCTTTCCCATTTTGTGCATGGGGTTGGGAAGTTATATTAACAGTCACTACTGGGTAGCTATTAGCTGTAGGCGATGATCACTGCTGTTGTACAGGTGACCTGAATGTGACTAGCAATGAGCTCAGAGATATATCCCTCTATGCCATGACACTGCACATATTAAATAACTCAAATGTTTTCATACACAGTCTACACTCTTGTACCAATGTGAACAGCCAAGTAATACAGAAGCTGCTGCCAGCACACCAGAGCAAATAAAAGATGGAAAATTGGAGCAGATTAGTTTGAGCCCGATAATAATTTTATGGCCCTCACAAATTAATCTTTTTTCTTGAGCCTACTGTACCAGCTTGGCAGAATAGGTGAATATATAAGTCACTATACTTCCTCTTTCTTATAAGAACTCACTGTACACATGTAGGTTTCACTACATGTGCACCATGCTTTATCACAAGTTTGGCAAAGATCATTCACAGACTTTGAAAGAAGACATGAATGAAAAGTGAGACTGGAAACAAAACAGTAACAGTTCTTATGTATTATTTTGGTGTGTGTGTGTGTGTGTGTGTGTGTGTGTGTGTGTGTGTGTGTGTGTGTGTGTGTGTGTGTGTGTGTGTGTGTGTGTGTGTGTGCATACACACACACACACACACACACACACACACACACACACACACACACGTATCTTGGTTCTCCAGCTACTTCTCAAATAGGCAACAGGCATTAAGATGGCAAAATGACATCTTCTCTTTCCATCCCATTACAGCTGGTATCCCACAGGATAGATATTTTAGGTCCCCTGTTGTTCAATATATTCATTAATGGTCTCCACCTAGCTTTTGAACAAGCCATTATCATGCAGTACATAGACAATTCAACAATCATCTGTTCTGCTATAAGCATAGATAAATTAAAACAACTAACCCAAGAGTCTTTATCTACCATAGAGGCCTAGCTGTCTGATATACACAGCTGCTCCTTAATCCTAAAAAACAAAACTGAACCTATTTACCCAAAAAGCATTCAAATGACTACAAAAATAGTTTCAAAATCACTTCCTCTAACAACAGCAACAAAGAACTATAAAGTCAAACTAAGCTTCTGTGAGTCACTATTAATGAAAGCTTAAAATTCAATTATCACATAAAACAAGCAGCAAAAAACACCCACCAAAAGCTAGGTACACTCAATAGAGTCAGCAAATACCTCACAGATAATGCCAGAAAAAGTATTGCTCATTCCCTTCTCATCCCTGCACTACTTTACGTTGCTCCCATCTTGAGTAACCTACAATCCACTCACTTCTCACTCTTAGAACAGTTCTATAATAAGGTGGCAAAATTTACCAGCAGTCACCATTACAGGACAACAGCATCATTGTGTTGCCTTAAAAAGACATCATTGCTTATAGCTAAGGCATTACCTTACACTTTCCCAACTAGTCACCTCCTATAAACTTGACTGTTATCCAGACAAATGCATAGTTTGAAAAAATACTCTCCAGTTTTATAACTCAAGTAGACAGCAGAGTTCCACTGATGAAATATTATTAACTTTTAGAAATGATAACACCTCAGCTGGTGAGTCTTTGTACTCCACTTTCCTGGCCAAAATTTGGAATTCCCTTCTACGCTTTCTCTCTCTCTCTCTCTCTCTCTCTTTCCCTTTCTTTCTCTCTCACTGAGAAACACAGTAAACACCAGCTCTTTTAAGGCACAGATAAGAGAATACCTAAAAGATACCTGTCTCTGTGCATGTGCAACTTGTGGATGGAAAACCTCCTGCCCCTTCCTTTCTATTTTCCTTCCAAGCACTATCCCCTTAGTTATTGGTCCAATATTTCCTCCTTGTCCTCTACCCCCCCTTCTTTCTTCTACCTATCCTATAACATTCTTTCTCACCTCTTAATAGCAATTCTCCATCTCCTCATTTTCTCTCCTTCTACCAAGTTCTTTTCCAATTGTGTTTCTTAGCTCTTTAGATGATGCTGCTGCTGCTATTAATGATACTCTGTTTTAATGTTCTATATTTGTTGATTACTTGTATACCTCTGTTTACTAATTTCTTTATCTAATGCTGGAATTTTTCTGGAGCTTTTCTCCCTGGGCCTCTGCTGTAAAGGGGTAGGTTATTTCCAGTTCAGCCTCTCCCAGTAATTAAATGCAAGAAATAAATAACAGTGGTGTAGAGTGGAAGCAGTTTAAGCTTTTTTCAGGATAGGCGGCCATTTTTTGTTTTTGAAGAAGTATAGAGGGAAAGGTTGGCAAGAGGAAAGTGCAGGTAGAATGGAGGGTAGAGGGAAGGAAGTGGGAGCAGACAAACAAACAAAGGGAAGGAAGTGGGAGCAGACAAACAAACAAAGGGAAGGAAGTGGGAGCAGGCAAACAAATAAAGGGAAGGAAGTGGGAGGAGACAAACACAGAATGCAGATGAAGACGAATAGGATTGAACTACAAATAGGATACGGAGTAACACAAAAGGATGGGGAACACAGTCATGTGGGATAAGGAGGAGAACAGAAGGCCTGCATAACTGGTCCAGTGGAGAACATACCCAGATGGCTGGCATCATGGGAAGCCTCTGCCTCTGGTGACTTGATGGTAGGGGCCAGCCAGCTGTATAACTCCACAAGCTACATGAGGAGGTGCTCCAGGATACCTAGTGAGACATCAAGCCTCCAGTCCGCCTTGGCCCTCCACAGCTGCCATACCTCACACCAGATGACCCATGTGGGTTCCTCTGCACATACTACCCTTAGATCAGCCTTTGCTCTGCTTCTTGAGAAGCTGCAACAGAAGCCCTCTAGTTTACCCTCCACAGGGTGCCCCATCATCACCTTTTACAGAAGCAAACCTACAGACTGATATAAGCCTGCACAGGGGTCCCAGTGGTCAGCACAGTGGATGGGATAGAACTTGCTGGCCACCACATCAATTCTGCCTGCATAATGGCTGATTTTGCAGAATAAAATATATGCTGAAAAACAAAACAACAAAGCAAAATAATAAATTAAAAAATGAAAAAGAACACAAATGTAACTGTTCAGTTTTCTGTTATACAGTTTATTAAAATATTACACTATACATACCCAGCCAGCTGTCTTCAATCTCCTCTGGTGCTGTAAAACATATAACAAACACTAATGAGCATAGCAGATTGCAGGTATCAAAAGTCAGTTACAGCTATGCTTACTATACAGTGACAATCCAAGAAAAGAATGCTTACAATAAAAAGATGGCTCTCCTTCCCTAACCTCTTCTTCCCACTGGTGGAGAAGGTCTAGGTCACACCTCTTCAGATCTCTGTTTGTGTCAGCATTGCTTGCCATAGCAGATGATGCTAGTAATATGCCTTCTCTGCCCTGGCAAGCTGGTACAATGCATCATCTTTATACAGGACTCACTGCTGCAATGGTTATTCCTGCCAAAGTCTGTGTCTGCCATTTTCACTTGACAGGTTAACTGTAGAAAAAATAGTAGTCAGGGCACATGGCCACACAAAGCAGAGGCCATGTGATTTGCATCTATGGGAAACAGGGTAAGACAGTGCCAACTAACAGCAGTGCGATGCACATGGTCAGTAGTATGATGCAAACAGGCATTAACACAGCATACCCTGCATGACTTCTCACCTCATGAATGGCTAGACAGACAACAGGGTAGCATGATGCCCATAGTCTGTAGTGCACTGCAAAGTGATATTAATATGAACAGGCATCACACATGCACATACCTTATGTGTCCTGCCATCCCATGAACAAGAAGGAACAGATCCTGCATCATGGCTTGGGGCAACAGCAGCACATCACATTATTGGTGCATTTCAGAGATGATTGCTCTAAACTACCTCACTGGCATAAAAAAACCTCTGCAAGCCCAGTTTTAGTATAATAAAAATGTAATCATCATTTTACAGGAGACTGCATTACAGAAAGCAATACAGAGAATCACATTATAGTGACTATCAAAGAGTACTGTCGTAGTAGGCAAAATGACAACAAACAGGACAAGTAACAATGGACCTCAAGGCTACAATGACTACACAAGGGTGCATAGAAGCAACAGACACTGATGTATGGCAGTGAAATGTGCTGCATAACATCACACATGGCATGACAGGAGACTGATAGTTTGGGAGTCTCACCCTGACAGGGTAGTGGGAACTGGCAGGACAAGGTGCAGTCCTGTGGGGGTTGTAATGGGGTGTATATTAGAACACCATTTCGAGTGTTCTAATATCGAACCCTATTAATCGAAAATTTAAAACAGAGAACGTACAGAGCAGCAAATTTTTTCCTAGGGAAAAAATTTGCTGTTCCAAAGCACATACACATAACACAAGCACACCAAACAAACAGCAATCCACACACATACACCTAAACTCTTACACCTAACCCACCACTAAACTATAAATACACCACTAACTATCCACTTACCTTAACCCAAACCCTAACCCTAAGGTCCGTCACTATCGCACAGTCACCTCACCCACACCCTAACCCTAACTCACCTACCCTGCCCTAACCCTCATGTCCACACAATCGCACACTTACCTCACCCACGCCCTAACCCTAACTCACCTACCCCGCCCTAACTCTCACGTCCACACAATCGCACACTTACCTGAACCTGACCCGTAACTTTCCACCGCAGTGCTGAAAATACCGAAGCAACAGAAACGGACAACCAAATTCTTTCCCTAGGAAAAAATTTGGTTTTCTGTTTCTTCGATATTTTCAGCAGGTCGATATTAGAACACTCGAAATTTTGAAAGTTCGGTGTTCTAATATGGACCCGTTGTAATGTGGTAGGACAGAAGGAAGAGACAGTACAAGTTGCATTTCTGTTGGTGGGCTAATCATGTCAGTGAACAGGGCAGTGGCAGCAGTGGTTGCAGTTCTGTCTGGGGGTGGCTCACCCTGACAACACACAAATAGCTAGTAGGATAGGTTACAGTCCTACTGGGGGAAGCTTAACCTGGCAGGGCACAGGTAACACAGTCAGACACAACATTTTCCTGCTGTGTAGGTGACATCACACTATTTTATAGGTGAAGAGAGAGCATGGCATGCCACAAGAGATAGCTACTTACAGAGTCATAGAAAATGTAAGGCAACTGAACCAGGAGGTTATTAACACCTTGTCAGTACTCACCCTAGGCCTTACCTCTCTTTTTGAGAAGGAACAGGTGGCCCATGCCTCTAAAATGTACAGATTTTCGCAGAATGATCAGATTTTTGCCTCAGATTTTTGGTCCGTTTTTCATAAAATTGTAGTTTTCTGCAAATTAGTGGCAAATCATTAAAGATTGAAGTTAGAAAATAATGGTAGACATTTGAGTTTCAGACTTCATAGCCTTCGGAAAACCCATGCTAATGCAAAACCTGTTATTTTATCAACTTTCTAAGTTTGTAAGAGCAATATTTAAAAATTGTCCCTATTTTTGAGCATTTGCCCCACTTTCATTTATAGCTTTGTCCAGATTTCTTGCTCTAAGAGGGTGAGAGGTACAGGTCAGTCACACCGGGATGAATTTATAAATGCCTATTCAATTATCTAGTTCTCTTTAAAGGATGATAGTAAATCTCACTGTTTAATTTGGAAAGGAAGGAGTGAAGGGGTAGGCACTGTGTGACAAGTCCATCTCTCCTCCTTGTTTTGTTGATTTGTTGAAGTTGATTCACATCACTGGTCCAAGTATTTGTAGGACTGTTTGATTTATGAAGATATAAGAGATCTTGTACTACTTAATCCCTTTGGGGCTGGTAAGTGAAGTTTAATTAATTTTGAAACTTTGGAAGATATAAGTGCTCATCCATCGACTAATAAAGACTTTTGGAGAAAACAGACTCTCTTTACCTTTTTTTGTCTCCAGAAGAGGACTCACTACTAAGGATTAACTAAGGTTCATTGAATTCAGTTGACTCTCTAGCTATCCCCTCAGGAAATTTTCTGTAAGAAAATGCTTGCATTTAGACTTTTGTGCAGCCGATTTTTGAGCAACTGGAATCAATGAGTTAGTTTGTCAGAGGTTTGTAACTTATGCACGCGTAGTGGAAACATAATCTGTTAAGTATTGTTGGCCATAGTCTGAATGTATGTGGTTTTGCTATAGTCCATAGTTAGGGTGTGTGCTTTAATGAATTCTCTATCTTCTTGTACAGCTGTTAGCTGCTGAGCCAAAAAAAATTAAACTTTAACATTTTTATTCCTGTTATTTACTTGGTCATTTTATATTATAATATATTTGGCTTTAGCTTTTTTTTTATTTTATTTTCCCTTCTCATCTGTTATCCTAGTTTGTATGTATTTTCTGACTGTCATCTTTTTGTGAACATATGCTTCTAGTTTAATTCATATATAGAATGGAAGCTACAGAAATCGTGATTAAACAATTATTGCAAGATCCTTGTGCCATAGAAGCTGACAAGTAATTCCCTAGTTTGAGCACCACTTGTGCAGCCTAGGAGTTGAAGTACAGTCTCATGCACTTGACATTATTTCTCACTATAATTTGCATATTATTTATTGTAATTATTTTTCCTTTGAGCCCTCTACTTAGTTTTGACCTTAGAATACTTGAACATAACATTATCCCTACTAACACCACTAGATGCTGCCTCGTGTATCAGACCAGGCGCTTCCAAATAAAGGAATGTCATTCTTTGAATAAATTAGGAAACAGTGTGCCATTTATAAGATGGCCTGGTTGAAGTGGAGTGAAATCTAGAGTCAAAAATTTTTTTTTTCATTTAGTACAATAATGAATTTAAGTTCAGACTCAGTCAGCCAACAACTCTCTTTTCTTCCTTTTTGTAACAGCAGTACATGCAATCAGGTCAAAGTGTGGTGAAGTAAGAACTCTGTCGCTGCTTAACGACATTGACTTACACTTAAATATACAGATAAATATATACAAACAATATGAAAAACATAATATGCAAAATGTGGATAAATCTGTATATGTGCACGTAGTACAAGCATAGATGCATTTATGTTTATAATGTGTATTGTAGTATTGATAGCGAATTACTCATTTGAAAATGAAGAGTAGGAATAATTTGATACTTGTTATTACTCCCTAAAGACCCCAGACTGTCTATCTCTCCAATATTTCCTCTCCCTCTTTCTCATCCAGATAGGCTAGTGTCTGTAATACTCATTCTCATGTTGTACAGCCTCCTACTCTGCAGTGCCTCCCCTCTCTACCAGTGTGGTCCACATCTTTCACTCTCTGACTCTACCTTTTATAAGAATGGGGTAGTGTGTAGTCTCCTCCACAAAGGGCAGGTATAGATCCTCCTTCCAGGGGTAACGAAGGGCTCTATACCATAATATATGAATACACACACACACACACACACACACACACACACACACACATATATATATAAACATATATTCACCCACACACAGATGTATGTATATGTATATATATATATGTGTGTGTGTATAGATAGATATTTATATATATATATATATATATATATATATATATATATATATGTGTGTGTGTGTATATATATATATATATATATATATATATATATATATATATATAAATATATATATATGGGATCACTACGAAATACCGAACACCCAAAATCCCGAAGCTGAAAACACCGAGACCAGATGACCGAAACCCTGCATTATCGAAAGACCAGAAGCGCAAAATGCAAAATTCCGATGTTAAGGGATTTTGCATTAGCACTTCTGGTGTTGTGGTTCAGGTAAGTATGTGTGTGTAAGTGTGTTTGTGAGGGGTGTAGTGTGTGTGTTGTGACTGTGTTGTGTGTGTGTGTGTGTGTGTGTGTGTGTGTGTGTGTGTGTGTGTGTGTGTGTGTGTGTGTGTGTGTGTGTGTGTGTGTGCGTGTGTGTGTGTGTGTGTGTGAGTGTGTGTGTGTGTGTGTGTGTGTGTGTGTGTGTGTGTGTGTGTGTGTGTGTGTGTGTGTGTGTGTGTGTGAGTTTGCCTTGTGTGTCTGTTTGTGCGATCTTGGAGTTAGAATAATAAAGTAGGGGGGTGTGGGGGTGCAGCCCACATGGGGGGTGCAGGGGAGGCTTGCCCCCCTGCCTATGTCCAGTGTAGGATGCAGCATTTGGTTGTGGGGGGAAGGTGTGTGTGTGTGTGTGTGCTGTTTGGTTGTGTAACTTTCGTGATTTTGAATTTCGCAGGTTTAAATATTCGGTATTGTGGGGTTTCGGGCATGTGGTCTCGGTGTTTTAAGAGTTGAGATTTTGGGTGTTCAGTATTTAGCAGTGGTTCCATATAAACATATATTCACATATACAGACACACACACACACACACACACACACACACACACACACACACACACACACACACACACACGCATACACACACACACACACACACACACACACACACACACACACACACACACACACACACACATATATATATATATATATATATATATATATATATATAGCCACATATACATGGAGAGATTGAAAGTCACACACACACACATATCCATATGCAGTCCATTGAATCAACCACTTTGTCCAGGTTGTGTGGCACACATGTTTTGTTTATTACCTTGCTGACCTGTGCTATAGTTGAGTGGTCTTTAGTTGAATACAGCATTGCCAAAGTTGTTTTATGTTGCTCAAAGCTGTGCAACCACTGAGTTATAAATAAATACTGAGGAAGATGTGAGAGGGAGCAATGGTCACCATGTAAACAGTTGTAGGTTGCATTTTTGTAATTATGTTTTTGGTTTGGTTGGGCACATACATTAATTTCTGTACTTCAATGATGTTACCATTGTGTTGCAATACTGTCAGGTGGTAATTTTCAGTTTGTAAGCTACAACAGACTGTTCTTCACTGAGTGATGTAGTAAAAGAAAATGTACATACTCATATATGTAGAGGCTTACAGTCACTTGACTGGCTCAACAGCATTTAGGTCACAGTTGCTCTTGCATGATAGTTTGAGATGGCATTTACCCATTATGATTTCTTCCTTCTTCTTAGAGAGATATTTTAAGTATTTATATTATGAAGAGTTGTGGCTGGTCTGACATTTATGTGGCTCAGAGAAACTTCAGCTTCATCCTCCTGCTCCAATGTCTGCTAACCCTCACCCTGTCCCTACCCTCACCATAGCCATGCACATTAACTTATGAAGCCCCCTTTCTGTAATCCCTACCTTCACCTTATGAAGCCCCTTTCTGTAACCACTACCCTCACCCCAGCCATGCATATTAACTTATTAAGCCCCCTTTCCGTAATCCCTACCTTCACCTTATGATGCCCCTTTCTGTGACCACTACCCTCCGCCAGCCATGCACATTACCCCATGAAAGCCTCTTTCTGTAACTCCTACCCTTCACCCCAGCCCTGCACATTACCTCATGAAAACTCCTTTCTGTAACCCCTACCCTAGCCCCACCCATGCACATTACCTTATGAAGCCCCTGTCTCTAACCTCTACTCCTCACCCCAGCACTGCACATTACCTTATGAAAGCCCCTTTCTGTAACCCCTACCTTTATGCCAGCCATGCACAGAACCTTATGAAAGCCCCTTTCTGTAACCCCTATCCCTCAACCCAATTCGGCACATTATCAGTTTTGATTCCACTAGCTGATACATCTAACCCAGCACTGATATATTCAGTTGAATAAGTAGGGTGACAATATATAGCCTTGTAATACTCATTTCCCCAATATGAAAAGTGAGATATTCCATATTTGGTTGTAACTATTTTCACTTCTTCTGAATATAGATTCCTCTGGAGGCAAATTAGGTGATCCAGTATTTCCATTTCTCTAAGAACTTAACACATTCTGTTATTGTTTATGCAGTCAACGAATTTAGAGTACAGCAGTCAAAAATTCAGAAGTAAGGATTTTTCTGGCATTTCCTTTGCTTCTACATTATCCAGCAGATTTTAGCAATTTGATCTCTGGTGTCTCTGCCCATTCTAAAACCAAATAATACATCTGACAGTTCTCAACCCATGTATTGTTGGAGTCTAATTTGCAAGATCTTGAGCATTACTTACTAGCATGTGAAGCAAGCACAAATGTGTCATAATCTGACCACTTTTTACGACTGCACCTTTTTTTTTGAGATTGGTATACAAATTGACCATTTCCAAGCTAATGGCCATTGCCATGTTTTCTAAATTTGTTGCCCAGTTCCATCCGGCTTAATTTTATGCAATTCAACAATTTAGTTGTAAGCATACCTTCCAGCTATCCAAAGTGTTGCCTCATATTTTTGGTCTGTTTCTCATAAAATCTGTGGTTTTCTGACAAATGACTGGAATGTTCTGAGGACTGAAGTCACTAAATAATGACATACATTTGAGTCTCAGAATTCATATTCTCCAGAATGCATGCTAATGCATGCTAAGACAAATCTTGTTAATTCTGTCAACAAGTTTATAAGAGCAATATTTAAAATCTGTTCCTATTTTTCAGTCTCCATCCCCCCATTATGTCAGGCTTTGTCCAGATTTCTTGTTTTAAGAGGTTGAGAGGTATGGCTGGAAGTCCATAATTTCCTGTGTCTTTGTTAGTAGCGAAGCTTTTTTGGGCCCCTTTAACTTGTCTGGCTCTATATCAGAAAACATACAATTTTATGTATCCCTGCTGCTAGGATACATCTTATGCAGTTCTTCTGTTTATTCCTGCTACCTCTTCTTAATATGTTTTGCTTCTGTTAGGTCCCTCTCATCTTTGCCTTTTGTCATGCCCATTGTTACCTAGCATTTTGCTCTAATATCACCAACATCTTGAGCATTTCCCATTCTTTTGGTGTCTTCCAGTGCTCATTTATGTAGGCCTCCTTATGTCTCCTTGCTATAGTCTGAAGGCCTACCATGGTGAACCTTGCCCTTTTCTCCACTGTAGTGTGATCTCAGAGATGGTATATTTAGTTGGAGGGTTGCTTATGTTTGCATTTTAAATGTTGGTGGTCAAGTGGTTAGTTTCCCGGATAGAAAATACTATGTTCCGGGAGTTTGTTAATTTAAGTTTTTGGCAATGTGGTCTCGATCATCTGAAAGTTGACTAAATGGTAAGTCGACTATATAAAGTAGAACCATATATACAAATATATGTACATATGTGTGTGTGTGTGTGTGTGTGTGTGTGTGTGTGTGTGTGTGTGTGTGTGTGTGTGTGTGTGTGTGTGTGTGTGTGTGAATATATATATCTTCTTCTTTCGGCTGCTCCTGTTAGGGGTCGCCACAGCAGATCAACTGTTTCCATTTCTTCCTGTCCTCTGCATCTTGCTCTGTCACACCATCCACCTGCATGTCCTCTCTCACCATATCCATAAACCTTATCTTAGGTCTTCCTCTTTTCCTGTTACCTGGCATCTTCATCCTTAGCATCTTTTTCCCAATATACTCTGCATCCCTTCTCAGCACATGTCCAAACCAACATAATCTTGCCTCTCTGGCTTTGTCGCCAAACCTTCCAACCTGGGCTGACCTTCTAATATACTTATTCCTAATCCTGTCCATCCTCGTCACACTCAGTGCAAATCTTAACATCTTCAACTCTGCCACGTCAAGCTCTGACTCCTGCCTTTTTGTCAATGCCACTGTCTCCAACCCATATAACATAGCTGGTCTCACTACCCTCTTGTAGACCTTCCCTTTCACTCTTACTGGTATTCGTCTGTCACAAATCACTCCTGACACTCTTCTCCATCCACTCCATCCTGCCTGTACTTTCTTCTTCACCTCTCTTCCACACTCACCATTACTCTGAACTGTTGATCCCAAGTACTTAAACTCATTCACCTTCGCCACCTCTACTCCCTGCATCCTCACCATTCCTCTATCCTCCCTCTCATTCACACACATATATTCTGTCTTAGTCCTGCTGACCTTCATTCCTCTTCTCTCTAGAGCATATCTCCACCTCTCCAGGGTCTCCTCCACCTGTTCCCTACTCTCACTACAGATCACAATGTCATCTGCAAACATCATAGTAAATGGGGACTCCTGTCTGATCTCGTCTGTCAACCTGTCTATCACCATTGCAAATAAGAAAGGGCTCAGAGCTGATCCTTGATGTAATCCCACCTCTACCTTAAATGCATCTGTCACTCCCACCGCAGACCTCACCGCTGTCACACTACACTTGTGCATATCCTGTACCACTCTTACACACTTCTCTGACACTCCCAACTTCCTCATACAATACCACAACTCCTCTCTAGGCACCCTGTCATATGCTTTCTCTAAATCCACAAAGACACAATGCAACTCTTTCTGACCTTCTCTGTACTTCTCCCTCAACACTCTGAGAGCAAACATTGCATCTGTAGTGCTCTTTCCTGGCATGAAACCATACTGCTGATCACTAATCATCACCTCCCTTCTTAACCTAGATTTCACTACTCTTTCCCATAACTTCATGCTGTGACTGATCAATTTAATCCCTCTGTAGTTACTACAGCTCTGCATATCACCCTTATTCTTAAAAATTGGTACCAAAACACTTTTTCTCCATTCCTCAGGCATCCTCTCACTTTCCAAGATTTCATTAAACAATCTAGTTAAAAACTCCACTGCCATTTCACCTAAACACCTCCATGCTTCCACAGGTATGTCATCGGGACCAACAGCCTTTCCGTTCTTCATCCTCTTCATAGCTATCCTTACTTCCTCCTTGCTAATCCACTGCACTTCGTGATTCACTATCCACACATCATCCAACCTTCTCTCCCTCTCATTCTCTTCATTCATCAGCCCCTCAAAGTACTCTTTCCATCTGCTCAACACACTCTCCTTGCTTGTGAGTATGTTTCCCTCATTATCCTTTATCACCCTTACCTGCTGCACATCTTTCCTAGCTCGGTCCCTTTGTCTAGCAAATCGGTACAGGTCCTTTTCTCCCTCCTTAGTGTCCAACCTTTTATACAACTCTTCATATGCCTTATCCTTAGCCTTTGCCACCTCTCTCTTTGCCATGCACCTCTTCTCCTTATACTCTTGTCTACTTTCTTTATCTTTTCGACAATCCCACTTCTTCGTCGCCAACTCTTTCTCTGTATACTCTCCTGTACTTCTTCATTCCACCACCAGGTCTCCTTGTCCTCCTTCCTTTTTCCAGATGTCACACCAAGCACCTTTCTTGCCATCTCTCTTACTAGCTCTGCTGTAGTTACCCAGCTATTCGATAACTCTTCACTGCCACCCAGTGCCTGTCTTAACTCTTCCCTGAACATCACCTCACAATTACCCTTTTTCAATTTCCACCATTTGATCCTTGCTGCTGCCCTCACACTCATCCTCCTCTTCTTGATCACCAATGTCATCCTACAAACCACCATCCTATACTGCCTAACTACACTTTCACCTGCCACTACTTTACAGTCTCCAATCTCCTTCAGATTGGACCTTCTAAATAAGATGTATCCACCTGTGTGCATCTTCCTCCACTCTTGTATGTCACTCTATGCTCCTCCGTCTTGTTAAAATACGTATTCACCACAGCCATGTCCATCCTTTTCACAAAATCCACTACCATGTGACCTTCTGCATTACTTTACTTAACACCATACATACCCATCACTTCCTCATCCCCTCTGTTCCCTTCACCGACATGCCCATTGAAATCTGCTCCAATCACCAGTCTCTCACCCTTGGGTACAGTCATCACCACTTCATCTAACTCACTCCAAAAAATTTCTTTCTCATCCATCGCACACCCTACTTGTGGAGCGTATGCACTAACAACATTCATCATTACACCATCAATTTCCAGCTTCATAAACATCACTCCATCTGACACTTTTTTCACCTCCAAAACACTTTCAGCATACTGTTCCTTCAGGATAATGCCTACGCCATTTCTCCTCCCATCCACACCATGATAAAACAATTTGAAACTGCCTCTGATACACCTAGCCTTGCTCCCCTTCCATCTGGTCTGTTGCACACACAATATACCAACTGTCCTTCGGTCCATCATATCCGCTAGCTCTCTCCCTATACCAGTCATACTGCCAACATTCAAAGTTCCGACCCTCACTATCACAGTCCTAGCCTTTACCTGCCTTCAGGTATGCCTTCCGCCTCTTCTCCTCCTTCGGCCAACAGTAGCCCAATTTCCGCCAGCACCCTGTTGGCCAACAGTACATATATGCGTGTGCACACACACACTATATATGGGTCTAGGACTATTCACTGAAAGCACATTTCACTGAAAGTCGAATGACTGTGCACAAATCACTGAAAACACAATTCACTGAAAATACAATTCAAAGAAACACATTTCACTGAAAGTTATAAATGGCCTTTTCCCCACTGTATTGTGACCCTGGAGTTAGAATACATAGTAAGGGGGGCTGTGGGGGGCATAACCCCCCCCCACATAGTTTGGATATGTATTAAGTTTAGAAAAGAGTAATTTATTGAAATTGCAAGTATCCATGTGTATAGTTCAAAATACTTAAAATAGGTGGGGGGCTCCACCCCCATACCCCCCAATGTGGGGGGCAGTGCTCCCCACACACCCCCTTACTATATATTCTAACTCCAGGGTCGCACTACAGTGGGGAAAAGGCCATATATAAGGTTCAGTGAAATGTGTTTCAGTGAATTGTGTTTTCAGTGAATTGAGCTTTCAGTGAATTGTGCACAGTCAAATATGTTTCAGTGAAATGTGCTTTCAGTGAATAGTCCTAGACCCATATATATATATATATATATATATATATATATATATATATATATATATAAATTCAGCATTGTGATATCAGTTACACCACCAGGGTGATTTATTAAAGCAGCATCCATAGAAACACAAGACAATCCGGTTTCAGTGTCATCTGGTTACACCATCAAAAAGCAGCAATTTATTGGACCAATAAATCATGTGTTGATTAAATTAATAAAACAATCTTTCCATGTCAAAAAATAATTTTTGAAACTCAAAAAAATGTATATCCATACAATGTAAATAAAACAAAAAATGCTAAATTAGGCAGATTGTATATTTTTTCTTTCAAAAAAGACTCTGGCAAAATAAATTGCGTGTTGTATCCCAAATATAAGAGCTTCATTTAAAGGAAAAAAATGCATAAACAATAAAAAAAGAAAAATATATTAACATATATTTTAGTATCCAATCCTCTAATAGATTTGGAAACCATAAAAAATAGATACTTAAGGACTTCCAGTTCCAGCAGTGATGAGATAACTGGTTTCTGTACTGCTTCTCCCTACCCTCTACTATCCTAATAATTTTTTATACCTTCGGAGGATATTTCAACATCTAGAATCAACCACTTTCTGGAGGTGAAGTGACCTGAAAACATGCTCGCATATGACACAAGGACAAACTAGGAAACTCAAAATTTCTATGACCCATTTGTCCTTAGCAGCACGTGGTGACACAATTTTCCGGAGTTACTTACACCAGTTGATAATTTTACCATGGACAATTTGACAAAAAGCTGGATTTGCTGATGTTAAAGATGCAGAAAATAAATAGCACCTTATCTGAATACATCTCCAAAACAAATGCCAAAATCAAGGACATGGAAGTGGTTCGGACTGAGCAATTTAATACTTTGACAGACATAATTGTGGAGACTACCATTTTGAAAAAAACAACACAAACAAGTAACACAAAGATTGGAATAAGTGGAGTACAATTAATAGATTTTGAGGATCACTCCTGTAGAAATAATATTCATTTCATGAGCATAAATGAGACAGTAGAAACAGAGCACTGTATACCCTTTATCACCTGGAGTTTAACACTATGGACTGGTGTTCTAGCAAAAGATATCCTGATGGAGAGGACACACCAAGTTTATCTTTCCAGCAGGAGAACACGCCAAAGGCCCTATTTGCTTTGTTACTTATTTAAATGTATTGGTCATCCCACTGTATTTCATACAGCCAGAACACAAAGTGTTCATCCCCTTTCAATCCCCCTTGCTCTTTTGAAATTCATGGCTGCCCACTTACATAGATAGAGCTTAAGCTACCTCCTCTTTCATATCTAACTACTTAGTGCACACTTCACACTGCACACTGCAACTTTACATTATTAACCCATTTTTTCCAGCTCACATTTAAAATCGGCAACATTTACACCACGACCACCAATTATAGGTAACTCACATTCTGCTTCTCAGTAGCCATCATGGGACTAGTGCATCTATTTTGCTCCTGGTGAGAGAAGAAGCATATGGACATTATTTCCTGGAGACTTTTGATCATCAGAAAGCCTAATAACTGCTTCATAGGTGCCAGCTTGGACCTTGTACTTATATTTTGCACCTGGTGACAGAAGGAGCAGAGTACTTTGATTTCTGACTGTTTCTGATTGGGTAGTGACTGTCTGCATTGGGCCTTCTTTATTTGCCTGGTTGCTATTCATGGCATGTACCAGTAAAAGGCTACAATAAGTCTACAAACCCTTGCATCATCTGGGACAAGACTGTTGATCACCAAAGAGCATGTGGCCTGCTTCTCATCTTGGGATTGTTGCTACTTTTGATTTCTGGTGAGAGAAGAAGCAAAGGAGCATTGTATCCTAGCAGCATGAAACTGTGGTGAAACCAGCATTAGCTGTGGCCAGGTAGCAGCCATTCAGGCAAATCCCCTCCTTTCATCATTCTTGACAAAGCTAATTCTTTCTTTTTGGTAAGTACCACCTGATTTGCTGATGTCTAACCTAACTTCATAATATCTCCCTAAATTCTTCATCCATAAATCATCAGGTTCTACTTATCAGTTCTCCTTCAAGTGTTTGGCAGTGCTCTGTATAGACAAAGACACCTTGAGTTGGCATTTTTACTTTAAAAGCACCCTTGAAGTTTCACGAATACCTAGTTGCTCACAGGCCTACTAGTTTGCAGTGACAAGCACTGCCTCCACAGTTACAAACCAGATACTCCTGACGTTCCTTTATATTCTCATTCAAATTGTCTAATCAATAAAAAATGACCTGTTTCTATGGATATGAACTTTCCCATTATCTCCATTACCAGCTTAGTGGATATGGACATCCTGAGGCAATGTATAAATTGTCTCGTGTTTACGGACTACCGGTTAATTCTCAAACAAACTGATATGATCTGTGAGAGATATAGTTATACAATGTTACTGGAGGCACTCACATAAAAGCATTCAATGTCAATCAGGTTGTCAGTAGTACACACTCTGCACACATCACATGCACACACACACAGTTCAAAGCAGATTCATTGGCCTACATATGCTGAGGCACTTACATGTAACCTTCTTAAACCCCAAAGACATCTTAGACAAAGAGCACATAATAAAAGTCATGGTCAGTTACTTATCGGGGCCAAAGATCTGCCACATAAGCACACACTCAAGAAACTGGACCACAAATATCAGTAAGACTCAATCATAATCCATGTGGGTGTAAATAACCTGAGATGTACCTACCAATACTATATGAAGACAGGCTTCATGAAGCTCTTGGAATATGTGTCCCAGGCTGGTATGAGCCTAGCATTCAGCAGCATTTTACCTTCTCCAAGGATGATGCCACAATATGAACAGATGATGACTGACTTTAGTAATTGGCTTAGTTTCCAGTGTCATTCTAAAGAGGTGCAATATTTGTCAACATGGAAGGAGATGGTCAACAAACCACGCTGCTTTGCCAGGGATGGTCTGCACATCTCCCCTCTAGGCTTTTGAATATTAGCTAAAGCATGGTCCTCCCCCAAAGTGTCGTTTTTAGGCAATGCCAAACTGAGCATTTCTGTCATAGCAAATCAAAATCAATAAAATCTAAGCATTTTACTGCTCATTGCTATGAGTCTAAACAAAAAAAACTCCAGTCCTGACAAACTCTCCCCACCCTAGAGAAGGCTGACGTCTGTGCGGTCACTGAAGCATGGTTTAAAGCTGCGGAGAGCACACTGGCGGTGCAAGGCTATAATGCCTTCTACATATTTAGACCAGCTACTACACAGAGAGGGACAAAAGGTGGAGTTGTCTTGATTTACACCAAAAATAAATATACCTCAAGGCTGGCCAAACAGTACAATGCACTTGAGATTCTCCATGTTAAAATCACCATAGGCAAAATCCCATACCACTTCCTTGCAACCTATAGTGCCACCTCTATGACTCAGGAAACCAATAACATGTGTTTAAACTTATTGGAAACACCATCCAACACAATACCATATTCATAGGCAACTTTAATTACCCCACTGTTAACTGGGGACTCATATATAACACCAAATGTACAAGAACAGAGATTCCTGCATTTTGTAAACACAAATTCCCTGGACCAGATTGTTAATACACCGACCAGGGGTGCAAACATACTGGAGCTGGTCCTCACTAATATGGGATGGCTCTGGTCCTCACTAATATGGGAGACTGCTATACACCCCCTAGTGCAATGTCTTTTTTGGTAAGGTCAAACCACAAAATGATATCCTTTGAAGTAAAAATAAAACCTGGAAAACTAGCTAACCCTGGAATATTCAGGAACTACTCTAAGGTTAACTTCCTACTATTAAGTGATAACCTGGCAAAATGTCAAGCCCCCATAAACCCTGAGAACACTGCTGCCTATGTGGAACTGAACACAGAAACCCTATACAAGCATGTTGTATATATGTTGTTAATAGCTGCATAGAGGCAACTGTACCCACCAGGAAGAAGTGCACAACTAACTCAAAAAACAACTCACCCTGATGGAATTACAACATCAAAAGTCTGTATAACTGAAGCAAGGATATCATGGCAAAATTAGGAGGTGTAGCACACAGAAGGATAAACACACTCTCATCAATCTACGCAAACTACTCAGAGAACAAATAAAGTCTACCAAATTCAAACTTGAGATAAATTTGGCCACTCAGACCAAGGACAACCACAAGGCATTCTTTAACTATTCCTGCAACTTCAAAGATAATACATAATTGTGTGCAGACCTCATTGTTAAATTGAGCCACCTATACTGAGTCAGAAAATATAGCAAACCTACTTGCTGAGAACTTTACCCCCCTGTCCCCCTCAGCAAAATACCATCAAATATAACTTACCATACTATCACTATGGAGTAGGGCCTTAATGCTCTCTCTAATGCCAAGAACACTGTATCAACGGACCCAGACAATATTCCAGGATGCCTTCAAAATAACATGAAACATGACCTATCAGGCCCTCTGGAATTGCTTTTTAATTGTAGACTCCAAACAGCCTTCTTGCCTCACAAATGGAGAACAGCAACAGTAATCCCTCTGCACAAAGGTGGGCCATTCACAGACCCCGGAAACTACAGACCCCATACGTCTATGCAAAGCCATGGAAAGAATGAACACAGAAATGATCAACAATGACATAGGAAACCTCCAAACATTGGGCCAAACCCAGTTTGGTTTTATCAAGGGCAGGTCATGCCTACACAAACTAGTGGACTTATTTGAGAATGTCAACAAACAATGGATGAGAGCAAAATGGTTCACACTGCATACCTGGACCTGGCAAAGGCATTTGACACAATACCCCACTTGGGCATTGCTGACAAACTCAAGAGGTTAGATATAAATCCGTATGTCACCCACTGGATAATCATCTGGCTCACAGACAGGACGCAAAGAAGTTAGAATCAGAGACTCTTTTCAAAGAGGCCGGTCACAAGTGGTGTCTCTGAAGGATCAGTCCTGGGATTGATGCTTTTTGGAATTTACATCTCTGAAATCAAGGCCAATTTCAATGGCTTCTGGCTGAATACATTTCCAGATCGTTGCAAATTAGGAGTAGTCATAGAATTACCTACAGATGCAAATGTTCACCAGGAAGGGCTGACACAGAGAAATAACTGGTGTCAGAGCCATAGACTAAAACTAAATGCCATGAAATGCATAATAATATCCTCTGGGGAGTCATTCACCCCTGATAACTATCATCCTGACAGCACATCTCTAGGACCTGACCCAGTAGTCAGGGATTTGAGGACAAAGACAGTAATCTAGCTTTTGACCATCACTTATCTATAGTAGTGAGAAAATCATTCTATGCTGTGAAACATATAAACAAATGTATGGCATCAAAGTCCAAGGAAGTCATTGTTCCACTATATTCAGCATTCATCCTGCCTATTATTTTGTACAATTCCTCCTTGGGTATGTACCTAAACAGGCACATCCAACAATTTGAACATCCACAGAGACTCCTCACTAATAGAATACAGGTCATAAGTAACATGTTCTATGCAGACCACCTCAAGGCCCTATCCCTGTATTTTGTCTCTTGCAGGCTGTTGAGGGGAGATCTATGCCATGCATACCCATCCTGATGGACCTCCTGCATATCTGCAAAACAAATAGCACCAGAATTACCCATTATAAAGACTTAAACCTTGCCTGTGATATAAATAGCACCTGCTGGAGGGACAGGTATGTATCCCAGAGACTACCTCTTCTCTGAAACAGGCTCCCCATCCATATGAAGCAGAGTTCCTCATCAACCCAATTGAAGTGTAACTTGGACAATTGGGTAGGCAACAAGAAATCCATCCCCTGTTTGGCATTATGACTCTAATGGCCACAGGCACTCTGTAAATGGTTCATCTCCCAGGCCCGTGCTTGTAAATGTTTTATCTCCCATGCCCCTGCTTACACTTATCAAGGTACAAGAACTTGGCAGAGATTTAGGATACATGGCTAGGCTTAAAAAGTCCTTGTGGCCATTAGCATAGTAGACACCTATGAACCTAATTAACATACAACAGCATCCCTAAAGAAAAAAAATCAGGGTCAGAGAGATTCTCCTTGGAAGTGTTTTAAAAAAACAATAGACAACTTTTTATAATATTTGCAAATTTGGCAAACTCTGTTCTACTGGAGGATATATTTCCTTTAACTTGGAAGACTGTCATAATTTCAGTAATTCTCAAGCCCAATAAAGATCCCGTGCAAGTAATATCCTACTAACCTATGTCAATACTCAGCCATGATTACAAATTATTTATTGCTTTGCTAGCACATAGACTGGCAAAATGTATGCCTCCCCTTATACACACAGACCAGACTGGTTTTATTATGTTTAGCTCTACTTCAGACAACCTTCTTAAAACTTCTTTAATATTGGAAAACACCTATAAGGCATATTTCCCATGGGTATTAGCTAGTTTAGATGCTGAAAAGGCATTTGACTGAGTACAGGGGAAATATCTTTACTTAGTTTTTCAAAGTATAAGATTTCACCCTGATTTTATTAAGCTTCTTGTTTTATGGTTATATGAGGTCTGTATTGCTAAGGTAAAAATTAGCTGCAGACTTTCTCAGAGATTCTCTGTTGAATGAGGCATGAGAAAGGGATGTACCTTTTCAACATTGTTTTTTGCCTCTACACAGAGCTCTTGGCTCTGTGTTTAAGAAATTCAATTTTAAAGGGCTGTAGATTAGGTACACAGACTTATATGATAGCCCTCTATGCATATGATTTACTTTTATACTTAACTTACCCTAAGCATGAATTACAAATGGTATTTCAACTACATAAAAACTTTGGCAACTTGTCTGGGTATAAGATAAATGTTTTGAAGATAGAAGCAATCTCCATTTCCTACATACCTTCTATAGGCCTGATCCAAAAATTCCCATTCTTACAAACAAAACCCCATATGCCATACCTGGATATACAATACTCCAATACATTAGTGGAATCAGTGGAATTAACTTATAAAAATATTTTAGATAAAAGTAAGAGAATGGTTATTAACTGGAAAGGGCTCTGTCTTGATATCCTACAGTGGATACAAGCAGTTAATTGGCGTGTCCTCTGTACAGCCTAAGGACTTCCAGCCCTTAAAAGTGAATGGATACAAACACTTAAGAGGCTTCTTAATTTTGTCAGGGATGGATGATAATATAGAATTTCTTGGGAAATCTTATCATTACCAAAGGATCTGGGTGATTTGGGGTTCCCTGATTTTATTAAATATATCCAGGCGATAATGTTTAAGATGGCTATCCAGCTGGATTCGGTTACTTACCTCTCTCAATGGAAAAGCATTCTATCATCTTCCATTGGTGATTTAAACAACTTGTATATCATGCCTAAAATGAGGCTCGTACAATGTTTGTTAGGAACTACTTTACTAAGAAGAGAGATAATGGCTTCCTTGAATGTTTTTTTTTAAACCAAGCTAAGCTACATTGCTGGTGGAGAGAACTAGCCCTATAAAGAAACTGATGATCTATATTACCTTATCTCTTCATTTCAAATACATTTAAAAGGGTGTGAAGGTCTGCAATACTGGACTCTACTGGTAATTAAAGGTGTCTCCGTCAACTGGGACAAATCTGCATTAGAGTTCATAATTAATGAAACACATATCACTTAATCTGTGCAAGACAAATCCTAAAGACGATCTTAACTTTATCAATTGGGCTATTTTTTGAGACACCAATATCAAAATAAAGAGGTAGTAAGTAAAACTTATATTTTTATAATCAATTCTAAGGCAGATAGAAAGGTTTATTTGGGAAAGAGACTTTAAAACTCCTATACTACTTATATATTGCTGAGCTGTTCTTTCTATCCCTAGATATGCTATTCAATCGAGAAAATTCAGATGTTTTGGTTTTCAATGCAAGTTCAAATGTTTCTACACACCAGCTAGGCTATTCTGCATTTTTCACACAACCTCATTTAATTGCTAGAAGTGTCAGAAATCTGAAGCAGTGGACTGGCAACATATATTTTGGGATTTCCTTCTGTTTTGCTGCTTCAAGAAACAGCTTGAGTGCTTGGCTACCCATTTATGGGGACCAGAGGTTAAAATACATCCTAAAGCTCTTTACTAAGGAAGTGAGTCTTCCTGGAAATTCAAGGGTATGCTGGGCAGTATTGAAAATGTTATTTTTATTAGTTAAAAAAATGAATAACAAGAAGGTGGAAGCAGCTGACCTCCCCAACACCCGATGATCTTAATTCTTTAGTGAGGAATGTCCAGAATTTCACGGTAGGAGGAGGTGGGCCCCCCACAAAAATACAGACAATTTAAAGGGGGAAATTCACAAAGACTGGTAGACACAGATACTGCACAGGGCAAACACTCTAAATGCCAAATGATTATCATTCTAATGATCTATTCAGGATACCATATGTTGTCAAGTATTATTTGATATAAGCAAAGTACTCATGCTAACTTTTCCCTTGTCTATGTTTTGCCTATAAAATAGTTGGGAATGGCAAATTTTGTTCTGTCTTTTTGTTGTCTAAATTTAGTTCTTTTGTACAATTTTATAAGTGTTCAAGATATTTTCTGCAAACTCAATAAAGTTTAAGGTGATTGAACAACAAAACATAGATTTAATTGTGTTTATAATAAGGCAAACTCATATTTCATTCAGACCTGGAAAATATTTATCACCTAACATAATAATCCAGAATTTTTTTTCTATCCAGACAGTGATGTCTCTCTTCTCTGGATAGAAGTTAACATCTCAGTTTATCAATACCTATAAATGTAAAAGATGCATTAATGTGTTTTAATATATGCTCATATAAAGGGTTTCTCTCCTTCCTACAATTAATATCACTTAAGTGAAGAAATCTGCACCAAAAAACACGGCAAGGACACTGCTATTCCTTAAAATCTTTATTGCACATAAAACACAAGATGAGCGCTTTCGGGACTTCTCCCTTCATCAGATAAAGAATACAACAAAACATCCCTTCTTTTAAATTAATGCATATCCAATAAGATTCAGTAAAAGACCCGCCTATTTTGAAGGGTGGGCTTAACAGGTATCACATCATTTAAACCAGGTGTACGGTTGGCCATAAGCTCAATGATCCATCTGGATTCTGCTAGTTCTGTCAAGTGTTTCACATCACCCCCTCTAGTGGTAAGCCTTATATTTACTATAGCCCTGAAAGTGAATTTGTGTGTTGCATTATCCATCACATGTCTGCTCAAGGCATTATGCACATCCCCATTCTTAATACTAGATAGGTGCTGTAATATCCTAGTCTTCAGCATCTGGTTGGTTTTCCCTACATAAAAGCTAGGGCAGTGGCTACACTCAGCTAAATAAACTATATCCGTCGTTTGACAGGTAGCCCTCCCTTTCAATACAAATTGCCTATGTGTAATGGGGTGCTCAAAGTTAGTCTTCTTATTAATGTGGCCACAAGCTTTGCACCTCCCACATGGGAACGTGCCCGCCTTTGTTGTGGCTACTACATTTTGACTGCTTAGCCTTTCTTTACATAGCAAATCCTTCAGATTCTTATTTCTTCTATATCTGAAGTTGGGTCTACAACCTACTATATCCCTCAACCCTTCATCACTGGTCAGAGTGTTCCAGTTGTTCTGTACAACATTACAGATATCACCTATGTTGCTACTGTATGTAAACATTAATTGGGGACTCCTTGCAACTATGGTCCTTTTATTCTTATCTATCTGGGCTGGAGTGCGTCTAAGCCAAGGTTTATATTTGCTTTCCCTAAAGCCTTTACTGGTGTTTATCAACTTATCCACTTTATCTTCCCGATAGCCCCTCTGTTGTAAACAGCCCTTAAGAGTAGCTAAATCTTTGTCATATTCACAATTATCCAAACATATCCTGGAGATCCTACTCGCCTGCCCCTGTACAATGTTTGAGTATGTGTAACGTGGATGCATGCTATCATATGACAATATCGTATTCTTCCAATATTCTTTCTTGTATAGTTTAGATGTGAAACCATCAATGCTCTGTACTAAGTTTACATCCAAGAAATCTATAGAATCATAGGAGGCTCTTAAAGTAAACCTAAAGAAAGTTGTGGTGGAGTGTAGAAAGCTTACAAATTTCTGCAACATGTTCAAATTCCCATTCCATAATATAAAAACGTCGTCCACAAAACGCACATACATCTTTTATATATCCCTTCCAAACATCATTACTCAGTATATGATTTTTCTCCCATTGGGCAAGGACAAGATTAGCATAGGTGTTGGCACAGGGGGTGCCCATGGCTACTCCCTGTGCCTGTCTATATATAGACTCTGCTCCTATAAATACATTGTTCTCCAATACCAGTAGCAAAAGTTCCTTTATCAAGCTAATCTTGACCTCTGTGACTCCTAGGTCATTCAAAAGGGTGCTTACCATATCCACTCCATATTCATTATTAATAACTGTAAATAGATTGTTTATATCTAGAGTAGCCATCAATAACTTGTCCTTCTTAATCATATAGTCTACTCTGCCCAACTTCATTAAGAAGTCACCTGTATCCAACAAAATATTCTCAATCACTTCAACATAGGGTTTTAATTGATGTTCCAACCATATAGAGATATTCTCAGTCAAGAGAAGTTGGGCAGAGTAGACTATATGATTAAGAAGGACAAGTTATTGATGGCTACTCTAGATATAAACAATCTATTTACAGTTATTAATAATGAATATGGAGTGGATATGGTAAGCACCCTTTTGAATGACCTAGGAGTCACAGAGGTCAAGATTAGCTTGATAAAGGAACTTTTGCTACTAGTATTGGAGAACAATGTATTTATAGGAGCAGAGTCTATATATAGACAGGCACAGGGAGTAGCCATGGGCACCCCTGTGCCAACACCTATGCTAATCTTGTCCAAAATCATATACTGAGTAATGATGTTTGGAAGGGATATATAAAAGATGTATGTGCTTTTTGTGGGACTAATTTTATATTATGGAATGGGAATTTGAACATGTTGCAGAAATTTGTAAGCTTTCTACACTCCACCACAACTTTCTTTAGGTTTACTTTAAGAGCCTCCTATGATTCTATAGATTCCTTGGATGTAAACTTAGTACAGAGTATTGATGGTTTTACATCTAAACTATATAAGAAAGAATATTTATTGTCATATGATAGCATGCATCCACGCTACACATACTCAAACATTGTACAGGGCAGGCTAGTAGGATCTCCAGGATATGTTTGGATAATTGTGAATATGACAAAGATTTAGCTACTCTTAAGGGCTGTTTACAACAGAGAAGATAAAGTGGATAAGTTGATAAACACCAGTAAAGGCTTTAGGAAAGCAAATATAAACCTTGGCTTAGACGCACTCCAGCCCAGATGGATAAAAATAAAAGGACCATAGTTGCAAGGAGTCCCCAATTATGCAATTAATGTTTACATACAGTAGCAACATAGGTGATATCTGTAATGTTGTACAGAATAACTGGAACATTCTGACCAATGATGAAGGGTTAAGGGATATAGTAGGTTGTAGACCCAACTTCAGATATAGAAGAAATAAGAATCTGAAGGATTTGCTATGTAAAGAAAGGCTAAGCAGTCAAAATGTAGTAGCCACAACAAAGGTCCCATGTGGGAGGTGCAAAGCTTGTGGCCACATTAATAAGAAGACTAACTTTGAGCACCCCATTACACATAGGCAATTTGTATTGAAAGGGAGGGCTACCTGTCAAATGACGGATATAGTTTATTTAGCTGAGTGTAGCCACTGCCCTAGCTTTTATGTAGGGAAAACCAACCAGATGCTGAAGACTAGGATATTACAGCACCTATCTAGTATTAAGAATGGGGATGTGCATAATGCCTTGAGCAGACATGTGATGGATAATGCAACACACAAATTCACTTTCAGGGCTATAGTAAATATAAGGCTTACCACTAGAGGGGGTGATGTGAAACACTTGACAGAACTAGCAGAATCCAGATGGATCATTGAGCTTATGGCCAACCGTACACCTGGTTTAAATGATGTGATACCTGTTAAGCCCACCCTTCAAAATAGGCGGGTCTTTTACTGAATCTTATTGGATATGCATTAATTTAAAAGAAGGGATGTTTTGTTGTATTCTTTATCTGATGAAGGGAGAAGTCCCTAGCCATCTTGTGTTTTATGTGCAATAAAGATTTTAAGGAATAGCAGTGTCCTTGCCGTGTTTTTTGGTGCATATTTGACTTTGGGATTGCAGGCTGGGCTCTGGTATAGTACTCAACTATTTTGCTTTGTTAAGTGAAGAAATCGTGTGTGTTTGACCTATCATTTCCTGTTTCCTGAAAATGACCCCACAGTGATCATATAATATTCTTAAGAACATTCCAAAACTTTAATATAACCTGTTTAATAAAAAAATTGTTGCCATAAGTATGTCTAAACTGAATATAGTCATTATATTTTACATATTTATCGCATCACCATATTGTAATAAATTCTCCCTTACCATTCCTTCAACCACTTTTCTATGTAAGTTCAGTAGTCATGGATTGTATCCCTTTTAATTATTTATTGACTAAAATAGTCCATTTGTGTCTCAAAATTATCCTGTGTAGTATAAATCTGTTTAAGACATATTTCTGACACTTGGGAAGGTTTCTAATAATGTGTATGGTAGCAACTGCAAGCATTTAAAAATAATTTCTAGTATAGGGTTTACCATATTGCAAAGTTTATCAGACAGCTTGGAACTAAAGCAACCACAAATTCAATTCAATTTTATGTCAACTATAACGATCCACAAATGTAATCCCCCATTTATCTGAGTTAAGAAATCACACAAATTCTTTCAATTGTTGTAGATTGTCTGACTATAACATCCAAATGTCATCTAAAGATCTCCTCCATACCACTATATGACTTACAAATAAATCCACTTCCTTACTGCATTTAAGGTGTTCTTCCAAAAGTGCCATAAATATGTCTATATAGATGGGTACAAAATTAGCATATAGTTGTATAATTGCAATATGAATGGTAGAGCAGGTGTTCTGTACAGCTATATTATGTTGATTACAATCTACTAAGTCTAGAAACATCATATGGCAGAAACAGCAAGAGTGTGTTCATGTGTGTGTGTGTGTGTGTGTGTGTGACTTGTCCCACTGCCACAGGACCATTGTTAAAGTCTATTTTGCAGGTTCATGGGTTTGAGTTTACTGTGTTATCTAGATTATGATCGTAGCTGTGGGAGATGAATAACTGCAGAGTGACAATAGTGAATATGTACACACATACACACACACACACACACACCTATATATATATATATATATATATATATATATATATATATATGTATGTATATATATATATATATATATATATATATATATAAATATATATATGCATATATATATATATATATATCTATATATATATATATATATATATATATATGTGTGTGTGTGTGTGTATAGGGGTGGCTGTCATTTTATTGAATGATTATTTCATTGAATCAGTGGTTACATTTATTGAAATCTCAGTTCATTGAAACTCATTTCGCTGAATCACAATTCACAGAAAACTGTTGAAGTCTATATAAAATATGTGATATTGTCATCTCTGATTATATTATTACAGAAGTAAGTTTACAAGAATGTGTATGGATTTGTAGTGGCCACCATCCAATCTATAAAAGTGTTTGTTTTCGCAATAGCACTAATTCACTTTGAGTGGTGTTTTTTTATTTTCTCCATGGTTGTGCTACCATGGAATCAATAGATATAAGTAAGGGGGTGTTTGTTAAGGACAATAATGTGCTATAAAGATGGTGAAACTAACAGCCAAGAACACTGACCAGCAAAGAATAGAGACAGATTGTAAAATAGCCCTTAAAACCTCTTAGAACTTATAAACACAAAGGAAGATAGACTGACATATCTAACAACTTTTAAAGTCACCCAATCACTTAATTTCACCTTGAACTCAATACCTTTCAACAGTGATTTTGCAAAACACCCTTGGTTTTGCCTCATACTTTTGCCCTAGCTGTTGTAACATTTTTGATTTTTTGGTAAATCACTGAGGATTGCAGTCAGTCAATAATGCCAGATGCTAGTTTCCTCCTTTTATTGTTCAGAAAACACATGTTGCTATTAACTTCTATTTAAAATAAATTAGAGCAATATTTAATTTTTTCAGAGTTTGATCCTTTGCTCTAAATTTTTTTTGGATTTGTTGACAATTCTTAGGCAAAGAAGTTGACAGGTATGCTGCTATCTGTTTGGCGGTGCACTCCAACACTTTTTTTTTAACTGGTAACACATGGGACATGCAAAGCTTCATGCACTACAAACAATTATGATAAAGTCTTCAATTCTAACCCTCTATTATGCGTTATCAACATAGATGCCAAGATTCACCTCTCGAGCTTCATTCTTGAGGTGAATTTCTTGGCATCCATGTCACAAGCACAGAAGCCAGTTATGAACCGTTCATAATCTTCTGATATCTAATATATATGCAAAAAACTTTAAGGCTGCCAGCCCAGCCAGATGAGTCTTGTAAATAATTCTATATGATTTGTAAATATTAATATAATCCACAGGTTGGTTTTACAAATGTAAAAGAGAACTTTATGTTATGATTAAACTATATGTTGTACTGAGCTTCAATAATGTAACCACAATGCACTCTGCTGGAAGAAAACTAATAAAGTAAAGCATTTTATAACTGTTTTATCTCAATACTTGGAGACAGGATGTCTGGGTGAAGGAATTCTTTCTATTGTCTTCGGACAAGAGTTAATTGCTAGATTTTACATGTATAATGTCTTTTATTGCTGTGGCTGCCTGACCAAGTGCAAGCTTACTAAGAATGTAAATTTAGAGTTTCTGGTAGCATGGGAACCAGAGAAGTGTCAAGAATGATGTAATCTAAAATGAGTCAGCAGTGATTTATTATCAATTTAAGAGATCTCAGAGAGAAAGAGATAGCATTTTGCATTTGTCTTCAGAACTGACATCACCAGCAATTGCTTGCTCTGTATGTAAGCAGGATCGTATACTTTAGTATTTCTCTTAGAAATAGATAGAAAATAGTAAGATTAGACTAGCTGTTTTCTATATTTATGTCAGACTATACTACAGTATTGATTTAAATTTCCTGTGTCTGAACTCTTGACTAGCACTGTGTTGAATTGAGAAGATTTGTCTTGTGTTTTTATTATTTATTATTAAATATTTTAAACCTTTCAACTGTGGCTGTTTTATGTAGAGATAATTTAAGCTCTAGAGTACTTGCATGCATTTAGTGATACTGTCTAAGCACTCCAATAGATTTAAAAGTTCAGGTCACACTTACTAATTGGATAACAGTATTATTACACAGAGAGACTTGTCACCCTTTGGTAAGGGCCATATAGTAACTGACAAGTAGGGGTTCTTGTGGCAGTGCATTACTACCTTATAGCCTGGGCAAAAGGGGCATACCTAGTGAACCTGTTCCAGCATTCCCCAGGAGTGTCTGTGTGTTTGTATATAAATCATATCTCAAAGAGTGTGTGTGTGTGTGTGTGTGTGTGTGTGTGTGTGTGTGTGTGTGTGTGTGTGTGTGTGTGTGTGTGTGTGTGTCAGCTACTTGGGCAGGGACATGAAGCACTGGTTGGACAAAAGGAGTGCTGGGAGGATTGGCTTGGAACTCTGACTAAGGACTCCAATCTATAGCTGTGCCAGTGGGGAGTCTTATTGGGGATCTGGAGAGAAAGTGAGAAACCAGCCGCAGACTGACTGTGATCTCTGTGTGCTCTTAAGGGAAATTGTACTCTACTGTGTGTGTGTACTTGTTATCCTTCCCACTGAACATGCCCCTCACTGGTGGTAGTGGTGAGGATTGAGGCTTCTTGATTAATGGGCCAGTGCACGGCCGTCACAATATAGATATAGATATATATATATATATATATATATATTATATATATATATATATATATATATATATATATATATATATATATATATATATATATATATATATATATATATATATATATATATATATATATATATATATATATATGGGTCTACTTCTGTTTATTGAAAAAATATTTTTTGAAGAACAGAAAGCCAAACCCACTTTAGTGAAAGTGCACTTAAACGAAAGTGCAATTTCGCGAACACTGGTTCACCGAATCGGGAAAAAAAAACACATGCACACACTAAAACACATTTTTGCAGGATGGGCAAGCCCCCCTCTACCCCCCCACACCCCTGCTACTTATGGAAACTATAACATCAACAGCAAACTGATGAAAATGACAAAGACTGCAGACCAGACTGCCAACAGCTAAATAAATGCATACAAATCAATGCACCAAACTGTAAAAAAACTCATGTGAGCTATAAATGGTTAGTGCTTTCATTTAATCCAATATTAAACTTCTTTAGACAACACATACAGTTCATCACTTCCTTTAAATAAGACCTAAAAACATTTCATTGGCTAAGACAATTATTTAAAGTGGTTAAGGCAATTACTTAAAGTGATACTTCCTGCTACTTATATATACTAACCCTGAGATCACACTACAATGGGAAAAAGGGTATATTTCCTTATCCCCACTGTAGCATGCTTCGGTATGCTGGTGTTCGCGAAAGTGCATTTTTGATAAAGTGGGTCCAGCTTTCTGTTTTTTGAAAAAAATGTTCTTTTAAATAAACAGAAGTAGATCTATATATATATATATATATATATATATATATATATATATATATATATGGTTTACTATCAAAATCATGAACAACCTATTGACGAATTGTCACATCACTGAACCACAACATCTGAAACTGTCACACTGACTGCTCTGCCTGGTGAAACGTTTGAAAGGCAGGAATCAACATTTGGCATTATTTTTATCACTCACCATCACAGTTCACATGCCATACACATTTATACTGGTTTTCAGGGGGGACAAGCCCCTCTGCACCCCCCACAACCCCTGCTAATTATATATTCTAACTCCATGATTGTGCTTCAGTGAGGGGAAAAGGGTACTTTCCCCAATCCCCACTGTAGTGCAATCCAATTGAAAACAGCTCAGAAATGCAAATGCAAGCTATATGTCAATGTTTTGGTGTCAACAGTATTTTTAATCCCAATTTTAAACATTTACACCTTTACCCTCGATCTTCTGAATGACAGTAAGGTGTTTTAGAAATTTGATAGTAAACTTCTTTATATATATATATATATATATATATATATATATATATATATATGTATGCATTCACGTATATATGTGTGTGTGCACTATGAACAGGTAGGTGAGATAGACAAGCTTGTATTTCTTTTAGTAGTTTCTTCTTTTTAGCACCAGAAAAGGTAACATTCATCACAACTAGTTTTGAAAGATATATCAGATAGGAACAGACAGAAAATGACTGACTGATTAACCAACTGCTTCATGTATGCACAATTTTCATTATTGCTGTGATGGGGCGGGCAGCTGTCTTGAATGCAAATGGTTAAGAGACACAGTCCCCAGTGCTAAAAAGCTGCTGGTCAGGCATGATTGAATACCAGGACTCACTGCAGCAGCCAAGCTTGATACTGTGGCTGCTGAAATTAATGTGTTTAACAGCTTAGCGTAACTGTATCACAGACCAATAGTAAAGTACTTTCGACAGATTAGAACATTGGTAGAACATTTCTGGTAAGCCTTCAACTTCCAGCTTGGAAAGACTTTTTTTAAAGTCCTCAACTTTTGGTTGCAGTGGGCTAGTTTGGAGAATTTAGCCGACCGGACCCCTGTAGCTCGAACAGAAAAACGCCAGGAACTCTGCACAGGGACTCTGCTGAAAACACACTGTTGTTCCAATAATTCACGTACCAGTCAGGCACCAGTCAGTTTAAAAAACTCAGATTTAATTCCACAAAACACAGGTTTAGCGCTTTCATCTACACAAGGCAGACTTCTTCAGAACCAATTAACACAGATTACATCTACATATTTATAACAGTTTTGGCGCCAAAATGCAACATCATACATTCCATATAATTGATAATACGTAATATGTTATACCTGTCCCTAAAAAGCTAATAGATATAGCTTATATATTTATACTTAGTGATTTAAAACATAAATAAAAATAAAGTTTATGACTAGTTATGATAAACCACTAGCCAAAAAATATAAAAATCTTTTATGTATAAAATTTTTAATTGTACAGTATAGAATGTGCAAAAAATGCAAAATATAGAAAAAGTGAAGAATGTGCAAAAAATATGCCAAGCACTATACAAATTGCCAAGCACAATAAAGAAATTTTTTGTGTGTTTAAAAAAGTGTTAGCCACGGTCCAAAAGTAAAAAAGGTTTAATACTAATACTTTCGTTTAGACCTGGCCATGAAGTGGCATCACACAAAATCTGCCATTTTGTTTCTAAACAGGAAAATCCTACCTTCCAATTACCCCCATACTCGCTCACCCCTATTTGATCAATAATTGAAAATGTAAAACAGTGATGGGGACCTTTTTCACTAATGTGCTTACTTAATGCATTGTTCATATCAGCTTTTTTAATTTTGTACAGATGTTCGTATATACGGGTTTTTAGCTTTCTTTCTGTCTTTCCTATATAGTATGCCTGACAGAAAGAACAGGTAGCCAAATAAACCACACGCGTAGAATTGCAATTCCCTTTTCTACCATAACATATAGTTCTATTTTTGTTACACAATTTGATGGTTTTTCTCTCATTGATATATTGGCAATACCTACAACTACCACATTTGTTGGTGTGCTCATGTTTAGATTTCCTCAAATCCTTTTTCTTTCCCCCCTCAACTATCCTCTTGATGTTAACAGAAGTTTTGAACACACTAATGGGATGGGTACCCAGTACTGAAGCAGTGTCCTCAGAGCTTAGGAATAAATCCCAGTGTCTGTTCAAAATCTCCTTAACCAAATTAAAGTAAGGGTTGAACATAATGACACACACATTCGTTCTGTCACCAACCACTTGCTTTAGGGTGTTCTTACCTACAAATGTGCCTCCCAACAAAGGAACAAATTTGTCTCCCCATAATCTAATGACATATTGAGTCACATCCGCCACCATCTCCACAGGATATCCTCTAGCCAAAAACATGTCAGAAACAGTACCCATCTGATCCTCCATGTCCTGTCTCGTAGAGCACATTCTTGCAACACGGATGCACTGACCCTTGAGAACATTACGAAAGATGTAAGGGGGATGACAACTACCAAACTGTATGTAGTCATTTGAGAAGGTAGATTTTCTAAAGATTTTAGACTTGAAACCGTTGTTAGTGTTACTTATATATGTGTCCAAATAAGGTATACCAACCTTCTCCATTTTATATGTAAATCTTAAAAAGCTTGTAGTACTGTTAATATATGCTATAAAATTGGATATGTCTTCTACTGGCCCCTTCCAAATGATAAATAAATCATCCAAAAAACGTGTATATAGAGCAATATGTTTGTAGAATTCACTAGGCTTAACATATACATCCTCCCACTCAAGCATAACGAGATTTGCAAAAATGGGGGCACAAGACGCCCCCATCGCTACTCCTCGAGTTTGTTTAAAGTATTCCCCTTGAAACTGGATGTAATTATGTGAGAGTACAAGTCCCATCATATCCAATATCAAACAAATTTTGTCCCATGTAAGATCAGAGTATTTCCTTAAACTATTTTCAAAGTATTCAAGACCTGTTGTGTAAGGAATGCAAGAAAACAGGTCCTGAACATCTATCGTAAGGAATGTTAAGTCTGGGGACCATATGTCACGTTTTAGTTTACTCAAAAAGTCCCAAGAATCCTTGGTTAAATGTTGAACTTTATTGTATATATGTTTACACCAGTGGTCTATTGCTACCCCTAAATTAAATGTTTTGGACTTGGAACCGGAAATAATAGGTCTGAAGGGGGGGTTTTCAACACTTTTGTGGATTTTGGGTATCCCTACTATTCTAGCCATTACAGGGTATTCAGTTCTGATAAATCCATATTCCTCATTTGTAATGCGATTATCTAAGAGATATTCCTCTATTGTTAAATCTATTCTGTGATATCTAATGTTAATCTGGTTAAGGGATACCTCTTCATAATTACCAGAATTAAAAAGAATATCTTGAATAGCTTTACAATATACATTTGTGTCATATACCACCAAACCACCCCCTTTGTCCTGTTTCATAATTCTAATTTCACTATTGTCAACTATCTGATCCAAACACTCTCTCTCTCCCTTAGTTAAATTATCACAAAAAAGTGAAAAGTAACAAGGATCTCTCCGAATATTTTCATACAAATGGTATATGTCTTTACAGACCATACGCTCATAATTACTAATTTGTGCATTAGTTACAGGAATATAAGCACTTTTCCTCACTAGTGTTTTGGGTAAGCCATCCCTAGTCGTGTCTTTAAACTGCAGTGCTAATTGAAGCCTACGACAATACAACTTAACTTCTTTAATAGTATCGAACAAATTAAATCTAGCTGATGGAATGAACTTCATTCCCTTACTGAACAAACTAAAGAAATCCTGGGTAATGTATACATCAGTGAAGTTGTACACTTTAAAACCCATAAAAGTGTAAACGAATACTTTATTCACATTGCCTGCCATGACATTAGATGGATGCTTGTCACTTTCACATACTTCACTAACTACAAGTTGCTTGCTAGCCAATAAATCATGTATTTCCCTATGATTGGGGGGTTCTCCCCCTTGACTCACTATCTTCTTTTGCGGAATATGGGGGCTTGATGAAACCTTCCACCCTGAAAATTTTCATCTTCCTCTCTTCTTCTGTTCCTACCCCTGTCCCAACCAAGGTTAGGCTCACTAGCTCTCATTCTATCCTGATTAACATGGGGCCAAATGTACGCCCTATGAGACTTATATGCTTTCAAATCCCTTTCTAGTTTGTCCAGCTTCCTGTTGTAAATGTCGTAAGCCTTAGTTTTGGCCACTCTAAACTGCTTATCAAACAATTCTTGCCAAGAGTCAAAATTGGGGTCCTGTGTAATTTCATGATGTAACTGTTCAATTTCCGCAAGTAGGCCCCCTATTTTCTCATCATTAAATTTCATAAGTAGTTTTATGTGTTCAAAACCAAAGGAGTCGAACAAATTGTTAAACTCATACATCACTGTCTCATTATACTGAATCCCAAGTGGGAGTTTAAAAAATCTTAGCCCTTTGGGCACAATTTTTAAAAACAAACATTTCTCAAGGTATCCATTATCAATTTTAGCACCCTTAATGTTAAGAAGTTTTTTACCTAATAAATAGATTTTAGACTTAATTGAATCATTGTTTAGATTCACATTTCTATCATATCTATATATAAGCTATATCTATTAGCTTTTTAGGGACAGGTATAACATATTACGTATTATCAATTATATGGAATGTATGATGTTGCATTTTGGCGCCAAAACTGTTATAAATATGTAGCTGTAATCTGTGTTAATTGGTTCTGAAGAAGTCTGCCTTGTGTAGATGAAAGCGCTAAACCTGTGTTTTGTGGAATTAAATCTGAGTTTTTTAAACTGACTGGTGCCTGACTGGTACGTGAATTATTGGAACAACAGTGTGTTTTCAGCAGAGTCCCTGTGCAGAGTTCCTGGCGTTTTTCTGTTCGAGCTACAGGGGTCCGGTCGGCTAAATTGTGTTATTGGTTTATTGGTTTGTTTACCACACATTCTTCTGTAGTTTGGAGAATTTTCCAATGTGCCAAATGAATCATTTATGGCTAAGAATGTTTTTTTATTTTTTATTTTATTTGTTCTATTTTTTTTGTCAGCCACCATGTGCATAATTGAACACCTTAGCATGTAAAGGAATTATAAGGGGACCATTTTTTTTTGCCTCCATGGACTGCTAATCATCAGCTCCCTCCTAGTCAATCATCCATTTATTCCTTGTTACCAGGGTAAGGTCAAGCAAGAGGGGCCATCATTTAGGCAACCACTGGAGTGGTTTGAGTTCCTTTCTACGTGACCCACAACCCCTGCACATATTTGGTTCATGAAGGAAAGTGTCATGCAATGAGCTGACCACATTGACACCCCTACTCCAACAAGGGGCATTACCAAAAAATATTTTCTCCCCTCCAGTCCTCAAACATAGGTGGTGGCTTTTTACGTCTTAAATGGAGAAACCACACCACCCTGTGTGCTCAGTACGTGTCTAGCCAAACATCAGCCACCTAGATTGTAGTTGTGGCTCCATCCCTCTGCACCATATAACAAAGCAAAGTCAAATCAGACGAATAGGACAGATATAAGATTGTATTGAGGATTCCCTTTCAAAAATGGATACCTGAAATTTAAAACTAGAAGTTAGCATTCATTAGAAAGCTTTATAATTCTTAGAAGAAAAAAACATCTTTTTTTATTTATGTGTGTTTGTTTGTTTGTTAATCAAGTAAACCCAGTTGAGTTTAAATCAGTTTATGGATAACAACCTGTAACCAAGGTCAGTCCTTTCAGATTTTCCCTTCACATTTTGACTAAGCTTGGCAACAAACACTATAATCCTAATTAAGTCAAATAAACATGAACAATGATTTGTTTAAAAAGGCAGCCTAAGCCTGTAATAAGAATGTGAGATGAATCTATACTCTTCAAAAATACATGAAATATATAAATGCTGTATGAAAACAGACTGTCCTATCATTTATTGCCACCTGCAAAGCTACTTAACTGAAAATAAAATTATATTTTTTGTAGCGTAGTTGCATGGTTATAAAACACTAATAATACTGCTTTCAATTAATTTTAGTACCATTAAGCTAACCTCATCACATAAATGTATCTGTTACCCTAGGGTCACTATCATAGGTTCATAGGTTCATAGGTTCATACTAGGCTATCTGCCCGAGGGCATTTACAAGCCTAGCCCATCGTTTTGTGGCTTAGGCCACCCCTTTAGTATGGGGAACTATACCCATTATTTTTCTGTGCCTCTGTCGAGCAGTGACACTGAGGTAATCCCTGGGGTATATCTGCGATCTCCCATCCATTGGTCAAGATTTCTCTTGAACAAGGCCAGCGAGGTGCTCTGCCTCACATGTACCGGGATTTTGTTCCACAGCATAGGGAGTCTTTGGGTGATGAATCTATCCCTCCAGCACGTCCTATTAATAGCCGTGTCAAGGTTTAAGTCTCCCGCCCTTGTGGCTCTGATGGATCTAGATTTTTTGAGGTGAAGCATATTCATCAAATCTGGGTTTGACATGGCCTTGTATGTTAGGCAAAGGTCACCTCTGAGCGCGACTGAATAGAGCTGGAGTTCTTTCAGTCGGGCAGCATAGGACAGATTTTGAGACCCTTTATCCTTTTGGTGAGGAACTTTGTGGCCTCTCCAGCTGCTGCAAGTGTCGGGTCAGATACATTCGAATGGGGCATTGTACTCAATCATTGGTCTGATGAGTGATGAGTAAAGGGAGACTATGACCTCCCTTGATCTAGATGAGAATCCCTTCATGATAAGGTGGGCAATGTAGAAGGTCTTCCTAACTACTTTAGCTACATGGGTGTCGAATGACAGACTACTATCAACCTGGGTCCCCAGGTCCCTGATAACTTCTTCTGTGCTCAGTGGATTGCCACCTATTTGGTAGCTAGGGTACCTTGTTTTTGGGTATGACTATGCATTTTTGGCATTTAACTTTAGGCCGTGGCTCTGGCACCAGTTATCCGCTTCTGTGAGACCCTTCTGAAGGATATCTGTGTCAGATGTGTTTTCTACTATGGCGTTTGCAGTCATCTGCAAACTTTGTCAGCCATAACCCTCCTGTGTTTGCTTGTACTTCGGAAAGTAGATGCCAAACAAGAGTGGGCCAGGACTGAGCCCTGTGGGACACCACTTGTGACAGGCTTTGAGTCTGACATGGCCAGCAGCTCTGACCCTGTGGGTTCTGTCACTCAGCCAGTTTGCAACCCATCTTGTGATGTATGGGTTGACATTTAAGCTGATGAGTTTTTCAATGATACCGAATGGGGTATTGTATCAAGGCCTTAGCCAGATCGAGGTAGGCTGTATGGACTGCCTTTCCCTCATCAATGGCTTTGGTGACTGTTTCAAAAAGTCAACCAAGTTTAAAAGGCATGATCTGCCTTTGACAAAGCCAAACTGGGTTGGATCCAAAGTCTGCAAATTCCTATGTCTTTATTTATGAGGTCCATTATGATCCTCTCCATGGCTTTGCAGATAAGGCTTGTCAAGCTAATGGGCGGTAATTCCAGGGTCGGTGGAGGCACCGCTTTGTGAAGTGGTACCACAGTTGCAGTCGCCACTCCTGGGTAATCCAGAGGTAAGACTTTGATTAAACAGCTGTCCTAGCTGTGGGTTTAATTCCTCATTGAGTTCATGGAGCACACAGCCGGGACACCATCAGGTCCCATGGATGCTGTGTTTTTGCTTTGGAGAGAGCAGTTCTCACTTGGGCTGGAGATGTTTGGGGGCTGCAATCGTTTGGTATAGATATCTCTCCTTTGGGGAGGGGAGAAGTTTGCACTGAACCTGTCAGCCAGTATGTTGGCAATGTCTGTAGGATCAGTAATCTTCACATCATTTTGAACTAGCTCTGAGCATATCTGGGAGTTTCCTCCCAGGTTATAGCTAAAGAAGGCCTTATGATTGTCTTTTGAGTCTTTAGCTATTTTTCTCTCGAAATTTGCTTTGGATGATTTTATGAGAGCTCTTAGTTTTTTACTTATAGTGATCAAGGGTGTCTTACCTTTTAAGGATTTTGCTCTATCTTGTAGTAGCTTCCTCCTTTTGTTGTAGAGTTTGTTTATGGCTGGGGTCCACCAGACTGGGTGCTTGCCTTTGGTACAAAGAGTCTTTGTTTTGCTTGGGATTGCCTTATCCATGCAGTCCTGCAGGTGCTGGTAGAAGGCATTTGTAAGTGATTCAGCGGCTTGAGTACTGTTTTCCGCTCGGGGCCTTAAAGGAGACCACACTAGTCTTTAGAAGTGTGAAGTCGGCTTTTGAGAAGTTCTTACTGTGGTCTTTTTATTTCAGGTGGGGTGGGATGAGGACCTCCAGCGATTAGTTTGTGGTCTGATCTCACCAGTGAGGGTACACCTCCTGTTGAACATTGTGCTCCCATGTTCGTGATGATGAGATCAAGTATGTTATCTCCTCTTGTGGGGATGGTGACTAGTTGTTCCATGGCATTTGAGTTTATGAATTCCAGGAACTTTTGGGCTAGGGTGTTTGGGCTTGAGTAGTGTTCCCAGTCTATAGTAGGGTAATTGAAGTCACCTAGTATGATGGTGTTTGGTGATACATTTATCCCTCTAGTGTTTTCAGGAAGGCCATGTGAGGTTCCTGAGTTTGTGAGGGTGGCCTGTAACATGCTACAATTTGCAGAGCAGTCTTGCCTATGGTTAATTGCACCTGGATGGTCTCCGATGCATCGTGGCGTTGCCACCAGTCTTGAGGTGTGGGTCTCCTTGGTGAATTTGGCTACCCGCCATCCTTTCTTGTTATTGTCCAGATTTTGGGGGAACGCATGATATGAGGTAAAACCTGATAGCGCCGGGTGCTCTCAGCCTTGAACCAGGTTTCTGTCACAGCACAGACATCGATGTTCTCCATACTGAGAAGGGCCTCAGTGCATTTTGAGATTTAGACTTCTGGCATTGAGCAGCATTACCCTTAGTTTTTTCCTTTTTGTGTTCTAGGGTGGTAGGTTTAGAATTTGAGCCTTGCCTAAAAAGGCACTATGGGGTGGCAAGAGCCTTTGCCAATATCCGGGTGACAGGTGCAAGCGTCCT
>NC_056737.1:1977497280-1977535099 GCF_019279795.1 Protopterus annectens
CCCTCTGTCTAGCCAATCGGTGCATATCCTTTTCTCCCTCTTTAGTGTCCAACCTTTCATACAACTCTTCATATGCCTTATCCTTAGCCTTCGCCACCTCTCTCTTTGCCATGCACCTCATCTCCTTATGCTCTTGTCTACTTTCTTCATCTCTCTGACAATCCCACTTCTTCTTCGCCAACCCCTTTCTCTGTATACTCTCCTGTTCTTCTTCATTCCACCACCATGTCTCCTTGTCCTCCTTCCTCTTTCCAGATGTTACACCAAGCACCTTTCTAGCCATCTCCCTTACTATCTCTGCTGTAGTTACCCAGCTATTCGCTAACTCTTCATGGCCACCCAGTGCCTGTCTTAACTCTTCCCTGAACTCCACCCCACAACTACCTTTTTTCAATTTCCATCATTTGATCCTTGGTGCTGCCCTCACACTCCTCCTCCTCTTCTTGATCACCAATGTCATCCTACAAACCACCATCCTATGCTGCCTAACTACACTTTCCCCTGCCACCACTTTACAGTCTCCAATCTCCTTCAGACTGGCCCTTCTACATAAAATATAATCCACCTGTGTGCATCTTCCCCCACTCTTGTATGTTACCCTATGCCCCTCCCTCTTGTTAAAATACATATTCACCACAGCCATGTCCATCCTTTTCACAAAATCCACTACCATCTGACCTTCTGCATTCCTTTGCTTAACACCATACATACCCATCATTTCCTCATCCCCTCTGTTCCCTTCACCAACATGCCCATTGAAATCTGCTGCACTCACCAGTATATCACCCTTAGGTACAGTCATCACCACTTCATCCAACTCACTCCAAAATTTTTCTTTCTCATTCATCGCACACCCAACTTGTGGAGCATATGCACTAAAAACTTTCATCATTACACCATCAATTTCCAGCTTCATAAACATCACTCTATCCAACACTCTTTCACCTCCAAAACACTCTTAGCATACTGTTCCTTCAGGATAACCCCTATGCCATTTATCTTCCCATCCACACCATGATAAAACAATTTGAACCCGCCTCTGATACACCTAGCCTTGCTCCCCTTCCATCTGGTCTCTTGCACACACAATATACCAACCTTCCTTCTGTCCATCATATCAGCTAGCTCTCTCCCTATACCAGTCATAATGCCAACATTCAAAGTTCCGACCCTCACTATCACAGTCCTAGCCTTTACCTGCTTTCGGGCATGCCTCCCCCCCTTCTCCTCCTTCGGCCAACAGTAGCCCAATATCTGCCAGCACCCTGTTGGCCAACAATACTGGTGGCGGTCATTGTTAACCAGGGCCTCGACCGATCCTGTATGTATATCTGTACTGTTGTCCACATGTATGATTTGGCAAATACTTTACGCAGGATGCCCTTCCTGATGCAACCCTCCCCATTTATCTGGGCTTGGGACCGGCACAAAGAAATGCACTGGCTTGTGCATCCCAGGATAATATTTTTTTAGCATTAGGCATTTTTCAAATTGGAAAAATAGACTGAACAGTTTTTAGTTCTGTGGACGTTAGATATTGAGGTAATTCCAAGCAAATAATCTGTTTTAGTACCATGCATTGATGGGCTCTATAAGGCATATCTGCTATGAATTTAGCTATTTTATTGTAGTATTTTATTATTTGGGTAGCTTGCAAGTTGACAAATACAGGAGCAACATATAGGAGGATGGGTGATAGTCGAGTAGAGTAGAAGCAATTTTTAGCCTAGCCCTGTCAGTCAGGTAAGGTTTGGCTTGATATAGGGCACCAAGATTTTTGTGCCTTTTGCTGATAGCTTGATTTATGTGGTGGATACATTTCATGGCTTCATCTCTGATGACACCAAAGAGCTTGATATGAGTTACAAGTTCTATTTTGGTTTGGTCAGAAGAAATGGTGAAGAGAGGATTGTCATTAGAGGATGGTTTATGTGTGATAATAGTAAGTGAGAGTTACGGAGTCATGTTTCAATAGAGTTGAAGGATTCCTGAGTTTGGGTTTGAAGTCATTGCAAGTTTTTGGCAGTGCAGATTAGCAAATAATCATCAGCATACTGAATATTTGTCTCATGTTTCCTTGCGGTATGTAGGACGTTTATAAAAACATTGAGTAGAAATGGACCATGGATAGATCCTTGAGGCAACCCTACATGCATAGACAGAAATGGAAATATGACATTTTCCCATTTTACAGCTTGAAGTCAATCATCAAAGCAGCTGTTAAATCAGGTGAGAGATTAGAGCTGAAGTCCTAGGGAGGAGAGTTCGTAGAGCAGTTTTTGGTGAGACATGGTGTCAAAATCTTTTGACAAGTCAAGGAAAATTACTCCTGTTATGTTCCCTACATTTCTGTTATGTTGACAGTGGCAGCAAAGCTGAGAAGAGCTGTTGTATTGCAGTGGAATGGTGGGAAACTGTGTTTTTTGGAACTTAGTAAATTGTTTGTGCTAACAAATTAAGTAGTTGGGACTGGTCACATTTTACAAGACTTTGGATGGGGGAGGCAGAATAGCTATTAGCCTATAACTGGAGATATCAGTAGAGGAATCATCTTTGTGTAAGGATAAGATATAAGGCTTTTTCCAAATTTTAGGGATGCAGTTTTCTGTAAGGGAGCAGTTTATTAGGATGGAGATCAGGTAAATTAGGGTGTCTGGTGCAAGTTTAATATATTCTGCAGGAAGATTGTCGGGGCAAGTTAAGTTGGTTTTACTTTGAGAAAGTATTTCTTTATGGTGGATGTGGGGATGTGTTCAAAATCTAATGTGTTGGGATTAGTGTTGACTCTGGAGGGGGTGGGTGTTAAAGGTGGCAGAGTTGGAGGGGGTGGGGTTTTAAAGGTAGTAGAGTTGTTTAAAAGAGAAGTTACTGAGTTAATAAAATGTGTATTGAATTGGCTGGCAGTGCTGGCATTAGTGCAGTCAGTGGAAGGGGGGCTGGTTGAATAGTGTGGCAAGATGTAAAAGTTTGTTAATGGAGGACCATAAACATTTAGGGTTATTTTGCTTAGTATATTGGAAGTTTATACAGTATGTTTTTTTTTGTTTGCTTTTTGTTTTTCTATAAAATATAGTCATGTGGTTTGCCGTGTTTCACAGTTGCTTATAGTTTTGGAAGTTGGACTGAATTTTAGTTTATTTCTAAGTATTCCAAACTCTCCTTCTTTTATCATTTTTTTAGTTAAGCAGGGTGCATGGTTTACTTTTTTTATTTCTTGGTGGGCCATGTTCATTTTGGATGGAGAGAAATGTATCATTAAAGGATGTGACCATGTCTTCTAAAAGGAGAGTGTGACAGTGGTTCCAGTTAATGTATCTTATGCTGGCCATTAAGGTGTCTTAACTGAATGATGTGACTTTATGTACAACATCAAGTGGTGGTATTTCACAGGAGAGTTTAGCTGTCTAATTGTAAATGTAAGGAGATGATTGCTTAAGGAGTCAGTGAGAGAACCAAAATCAAAAATACGGTTTGTGGTATTTGCATCCATTCAATGGTGAAATTTTTATTACTGATTCTGTTGCATCTAGCAGAACTGGAGATCAGTTGAGTGAAGCCACATAAACTGATTATTTTATTATTGGACTAATTATTAGTAGTTTAACAATCTATATTGAAATCCCATAGTATTATAGTTTCTTGTAAGATATTTGCTGAAGCCCATAAGATGATTTCCTCTATAGTACTTATGTTGTTAGATGAGAGTATGTAAATAGCAATGATGCATAAGGTCTGATAGTTATTAAGTTTAAGTGAGGATGCAAAAATCTAGGCAGTTTTAATAGCTGGGGGACCTACAAATAGAGTGAGATAGTTGCAGGGTATTGGGGTAGATTATTCATAGGTTCAGAAGGTCATAGATTTTTACTAGGCAAATGACCACCAGGGTCTTTACAAGCCTAGCCATGCAACCCAACCCGTTATGTCCCTAAGTTCCTTGGATAACTATGACGGTGTGGTATTTCAGTAAAGAGGTAGCTAAGGGTTATGTGCATGGGGTATGTAAGTTGAGGATTAATTTATTTGCTGTCAACCTCCGTCCATCACAGATATATCGGCCAGATGCGGGGTGAATTTGTGATTTCCCATCCAATGATCAATGTTTCTTTTGAATAGGGTCTGGGATGAACTCTGCTTCACATAGATGGAGAGCTTATTCCATACCTTTGAGGCACATTTCAGTCTCTTCAGCATATTCTGTTTATGTCACAAGCAAAGATTGTTTTGAGGATATGCAAAAGATCATCAGAGCTGGATCTGAGAATGTCTTATATACTAGGCATAGATCACCTCTCAGTAACCTGTAGGAGCCTTAAGGCGATCTGTGTGGGACAGGGTATTCATTCTCTGGATTCTCCTGGTGAGGAACCTTTGAAGGCACACCAACTGTTGCAAGTGACCAGTTAGCTACATGCCAAAAAGGGCATTGTACTCAATCATGGGTAATAAGGGCTGAGAAGAGTGATGTTATAACTTCCTTAGAGCTGGATTCCATACCCTTACTTATGAGTTGAGTGACATCGAATGATTATTCTAACTATATTGTCTATGTGATGGTCGAAGGCAAAATCACTGTCTACATATGTTCCCAGATCACTAACTATTGGGTCAAATCTTAGAGTTTCATCAATAGAGTAATTAGTTTGGGTGGACAATTTCCCAAAGGGCACTATAATGCATTTCTTCAAATTAAGTTTTAATCTGTGGCTTTGGTGCCAGTCATTTGTTTGTGTTAGAACCTCTTGTAGGCCATCATGGAGACACTCTATGATAAGTCCCAATTTACAGTCATATGCGAATTTGGAAATCCAGAGACCTTTGAAATTAGCCTTTATTTCTATGAAGTAGAAGCCAAACAGGAGTGATCCCAACATGAAGCCCTGGGGTACTCCTCTGTGACCAGTCTCCTGGTGGAGGGGCTCTCACTGATCCTGACTTCTTGGGTACTATCTGTGAGCCATCCAGAAATCCAGTGACTTATGAAAGGATTTATGCCTAGTAATGAGAGTTTGTCAACAATGTCTGACTGGAGTATTGCATTAAATGCCTTGGCCAAGTCAAGGTAGGCAGTATGCACTGTTTTCCTCTCATTCATAGCCTTGGTGACTCTCTCAAAGTAGTCAGCCAGATTAAGTAGGCAAGACCTTCCCTTAGCAAAGCCAAACTGGGATGAGTTCAATGTCTGTAGATTGCCAATGTCCTTGTTGATCATTTCCATGATAGCTCATTCCATGGCTTTGCATGTCAGACTTGTCAGACTGATGGGCTTGTGGTTCAAGGGGTCAGTTGACAATCCACCCTTATGAAGACGGCCGACCATTGCCAACCTCCATATACCTAGCACATTATCTGTTTTGAGGGTGTAGTTGAGCAGTGCCTAAAGTGGTCCTGCTAGGTCTTCTTTTAGGCTGTTTAGGAGGCAACTATGGATATTGTCAAGGCCTTAACAAGTGCCACCAGGACCTGCTCCCTGTTGATAGTGGGTAGGGGAGATATGCTAGATGGGATTTCAAGGGGGTAGTGTGGGAGGAGTTGTGGGTAAAGTTAAAGCTAAATTTATCAGCCAGTAGATTTGTTATGTCACCTTGGTCAGTGAAGGTTGTGCCACTTACCACCAGCTTTGCACACTGCACACTGCTGAGTATTATATTTAAGGTTCCCTGACATAGCTAAAGAAGGCCTTGTGATAGTCCTTAGCATGGGAGGCTATCCTGAACTTGTAATTTGCCTTGTTAGACTGTATTAGACCTCTTAGTTTCTTGTTTAGTTGAATCAGAAAGCTCTTGTCTCTTTGAGAGTTGCTCTTTCTGACTTTGGCCATAACTTTTTTTCTTTTGTTATATATCCTGTTAAGGTAAGGCTCCTATGAGTGGAGTATGTTTTTGGTGTTAGATCTGGGCTTACTTCTGGTAGGTATGGCAGCCATAATGCAGCCATTTACATGTTTGTACAGGGTTTCTGTAAATAATTCTGTATAGATATCTGTGCTCTCAGGGTTTGGGGGAGCCATGAAATTTGACAAACTGTCACTTAACATGATATAGATTGCTATACAACAATGCCTAACTGTTATGGGTTTAGTTGGATTTTCTGGGTTGTTTTTTATTCTTAGGGAGACAGCTTTGTGGTCCAATCTCACCAATGAAAATGTGAGATGTGGCTGGGGCGGTGCAACCCACTTCCATGTTAGTAAGTACTAGGTCTAACATGTTTGCTCCTCTGGTTGGAGTGGTCTGGGGTGTTTGTGTTGATAATATCCAGGAAATGTTCTGCCTATGAGTGAAAGCCAGTGCATGGTTCACAGTCTATACAGGGATGGTTAAAGTCTCGAATGAATTGGGTATTTGGTTGGATGGTAAGTACCTCTAGTAGATCTAGGTAAGAGTTGTATGTTTCTTTGGTCATAAACAGTGACCTGCAGCTGGCCTAGACATGGTAAGGAACCTTGTCTTTAGAGACTTGGACACAGATGAACTCCAGAACATCATCCCGTCTAACCAACCTAAAGCTGCATTTGTTGCTAATGTACATCAAGGCACCTCCACCTTTGGCCCATCTGTGCTGCTGTTGGACTAAATGTATGGAAGGCACTGTAGCCTTCCACTGTCAGACTACTTTCTGTGGCTTTAAACTGTCAGTGACAGTACAAATGTCTACATTCTTCAGAGTGAGAACTTATAGGGTGTGGAGTTGTTTAGGCTCCAAGAATTGAGCAGTACCACCTTAAAGTTGCTTTGAGTTTGTTTGTTTGTTTGCTTGTTTGTTTGTTTGTTTGTTTGTATGTTTGTTTGATTGTTTGTTTTTAATATATTGGGAGTTTTGTTATTTTGGCATTGACTACAAAGGGTCTAAGGAGGTGGATTGCAACATCACCTGCTTGTTTGTTCTATGTTATACCCTGGTGGTAGGACCTCCTCATCTTTTATAGCTTGTTTTAGCCAGGTTTTAGTTAAGACCATGAAGTCAAGGGGAGTGGAGGGCAATCCATGCATGAGCATCTGGGGAATTATTTCTAATGCTTCTAATATTAATGCTATAAATGTACAATTTATTGGTTTTAGAGGCTTGGTCTAATGAGCAATATATCTTTGTGGTGATGGTTTGGCAACCATTTTTTGAAGGATGGACAGTACCTCTGGTAGTCTGGTAATCCTTTTGTGATAGATGGGGGAAAATGGGTTTGTTTAATATCTCCACAGAAGTTAAGTGAGTGAGAGAAAATGAGGTAAGGAAAAAACTAAGTTCATTTTTTTTCTTTTATGGCAAGTCTGTAGATAATCAGGTTGTGAAAGATATAGTTGGTTTAAAAGGGTGATTATTGGATAAGATGCTTAGTCTAGGCATGATATGGCAATGGTACTGCATTTGCATTTTAGTTAAATAATCTGATAATTGAAAGAGGAGTTGTTGGAGCTGTTGATGAAAGGATTTTAGGTGCATGACAAACAGAAGAGGGGGTTATTAATAGAAGTTGCCATTGATATATGTTGTTAGGGGTAGGCCAGGTGTGGGAAGACATAAATTGTTGGACAATCATGGTACATGGGGCAATTTGGAGAAGAAGGCAGGAGGTGTGCTGGAGTAGCTGAGGGTTTGAGGCATATGGGGTAGGTGTTAAACAAAGATTGGCAGCAGTTGTTAGTGTATATATATATATATATATATATATATATATATATATATACACACACACACACACACACACACACACACACACACACACACACACACACACACACACATAGTTGCTGGTAGAGAATGAGTTTACAATGAGACTATATAAAAATGGAGGGAGTGGAAATGCAGAAGAAAAGATGTCTGGCTGAGATAAGCATGGGTGCAGGTAATAAAAGTAGTTGAAGGTAGAGTGGTATGTGAGATGACTAGAGAGGGATGGAGCTAACTTCTAATTGGATACTGTGTGTGTGATGATTGGTTGTGTGTGAGCTGATTAGTTAAGTATAAGTGTGGATGGGTGTTGCTGAGATGGGCAATTTAGTAAGGAATATACTATGTTTGGTGTTAGGATAATGGGGTGATAACTGTAAGAATGAGCTGATATGGTGAGAAAGAGAAGAATGTATGTGAAGACGATGAAAATATGGGTCTATATTATAACATCGAAGTCTGAAAACTTCAAATGTTATAATATTGAACCCTATGCACCGAATGGTGAAAATAGCAAAGCTGCAGAATATTGAATACTTTCCTAGGGAAAGTATTCGGTGGGCCGTTTCTGCAGCTTCACTATTTCCTCAACTGTGGAGCAAAGGTTATGGACTGGGTTAAGGTAAGTGTGTGAACAGATCGGGTTAAGGTGAGTGTGTGATAGTTAGGGACCTTAGGGTTAGGGAGCGAGTAAGGTGAGTGCGCGATAGGGACCTTAGGATTAGGGAGCTGGTAAGGTGAGTGTGAGATAGGGACTTTAGGGTTAGGGAGCAGGTAAGGTGAGTGTGTGATTGTTAGGGACCTTAGGGTTAGGGAGCGGGTAAGGTGAGTGTGCGGTAGTTATGGACCTTAGGGTTAGGGTTGGGTTAAGGTAAGTGGATAGCTAGTAGTGTATGTATGGTTTAGTGTAGGGTTTTGTGAAGTGTATGTCTGTGGATTATTTATTTTGGTGTGCTTGTGTTGTGTGTATGCTTGTCGGAACAGCAAATTTTTTCCCTGGGAAAAAAATTTGGTATTCTGAGTGTTCGATGTTATAGTCTTTCGATTGAAATGGTTTGATATTATAACATTCAAAGTTTTAAGACTTTGATGTTATAATACAGACCCAAAAATATAGGCTGTTAATGATTACTGTTATATGACAGGTGGCGCAGTGAAAATCTGTTATAGGAATGAGTGGCAAGTTAATGTAAAGTTTCCTGTAAGCAACTAATGGGGGTACAGTACAGGTAAGAGTGAGGGTTGGTATAAGTAGTCAGATAATTTGCTATCTTGGGGAGTAGAGAGAAAGAGAGAGAGAGAGAGAGAGAGAGAGAGTCATACTTGTGCTGGCAGAATAAGTGTTTACTTTAAGGAGACATGATGATGTTTTCCTGGTCACTGCATATGAAGATATGACATGTGACATTATTATATGTGGGTATGAAAAAGATCAACTTAATATTCTTAGAGAAGGCTTTGATTCAGACACGCGAGTGCTACTCCTTTTTTAAATAAGTAGATGATGTATGTCAGTAAGACTTTAAACAGTAAGATCAGATTACCTTTTGCATATGGCAGAAATATAAGTGAGATTTTTGAGTTTATCAAGAAAAATTAGGAAATACCTATGGTTAGTTCAGATATTTGAAACATCATTGGTACATCTCCAAGCTTCAGAAAAAAATTAAAAAGACATCTTTGCCGTAGAAAGAAGGAAGCCTGTGTATTGTCTGAATGCTTAAGTACACTTGGGTTCACATCCCTGTAGAGCCTGTAACATCTCCAACTGTATAATGAAGCAAAGTCTTTTGTATATCCAAGTAGTTATAACACATAAGCCTCATGCAGATTTAACTATGATGCATGTGGTATACCTGGCTTTATGCAAAAACTGTGGCTCATTTTATGTAGCTTAGATGAACTGATAGTTAATAAAGCACATGAATTAACTTATTTATTATATTTAAAAATAAACAGTAGGAATGTACTGACTGAGCATTCAGGCAAATTTGGAAAATGGGAAAGCAGCATCAATTTCAAGTTTCTGTTCAGAAAATAGTCGATACAGAGTAAGAAGAGGTGATCTACTAACTTACGCAGAAGCTGCAGAATACAAGTGGATAGTGGAATGAGATATTGCTATGACTCAAGGTCTTAGTAATAACTATTGTCATAAACCAATGTTGAGCCTGATGATCAATGTATTTTATTAATATTGCTGTAAATATTTTAATCTTGTTTTACATTTGACTTCCATACCACTAGTCATGAGACTAGGGCTTTTAAAAGTATTCTGTTTTGGCAGGGATTTGTGAATGTACCTAAACAAATGTTAACTGTATGAAAGTGGTCGTCTTGATTTAAGCACGTTTTTAAAAGAAAGTTGACCATTCTGTGGTTTCTTGCTCATTTTGGGGTTAGTTCTGTTTTTGTTGATAAGACCAGAATTTATCTGTAACAATAGCAAATCACTTGTATTATTTATAATTGGCAAGTATAGAGGCAGTCTGTGGATGAAAGTGACTGCCCCCAAGTTGAAAGATTCATCAGAACTCTATTGATGGGCAACATCTAAACACTGGGATAGGATCCAGGATGCACTACACTACATCTAAATCCCCATGGCTTCTGAGAGCCTATTGGCCTCCAGACAGACCCTTGGTATAATTTATTTCCTTTCTTCAGATAACTTGAAATGTAATGGTGAAATTAGTTAACCCTAAAATGTACCACAGAGCATTTAAAAAGATGTGCTTGGTGGGTCTAGTGGACAACAAAACCTTTCATTTAATTACTTCATTCAGCAAAGCACTCAAATCTCCAGCAAAATCCTTTAGCTTCTCCAGCAAATCTTCTGGACAATTAGTCACTGTAACAGTAAATTACCTACAAGGCCTTACTATGTCTAGGCAATTCTGATTCTATATCATAGCTCAGAAATAATTTCCTTAGTTACCCCAATTTCCTCACCTGTTTTTTTCTGGTAGAGTAGTTTGTAGAAAATTTTTAAAGTCTGCCAACTCATTATACTCCCAAAAATATGTTCTCAATTATTTCTTTCTTCCCCATCACACCTCCAACATTTGCAATTTACCTGAGGAAGAATTCTTAGGAGTCTGCTTGGGGTATGAAAATACCTGTGTAAACACTTCCAAGCAAAGATCGTTAATGTTCTAGATGTTGTTGCATATTTGGGAACCATACATATATCCCCTATTGTTTATTTGTGAACTGCCTATTCACGTTCTACCCATTTCTTTCTAACTTCCTCTGATTGATTCCTATAGTTCTAATGCAATATTTTATATGCCCTACTAACTATACTTTTTTAAACAGCAGCTTCTGTTCTAGATTCTACTAAAAACTCTACCAGTGATGGTATTTCACTTGGGATCCCCCTGTTTCCTTCTTTTTGCCTATACTCTGATATCGGTCTTTGATAGGGAAGGCAATCTCGAGCCTGCAGCAAAAATGAATTCTTGGCCTCTTCCCATTCTATTACCTTTCTCTTTCTAAATATTTGCTCCCAATACTTTGGTTCTTTTGTCAGTTTTCTCCAGTAAATTCCAGTCCCCTCTTGCCTGTTCTCTATACCCTAAATTAAGTCATCCATACTGATAGAATCTCCCTTCTCTGTCCTCATGTTGGCTTAGTTTTTAGAATATGTTTTGCTACTTTGTAAATATAATATTCTCTATAGTTATTGTTATTCTACTTAAGGATCTGTATTCAATACCCCAGTGTCTCTTTCTTTCTTGAGATTCCCCTGTTTCATCATCATCCCTTTCCCCTTTGAACTATAGCTTTCTGCTTCTCAAATGTATAGGAGCCTTAACTGTGTAGCTCTGAAATACCCCTTCAAATTAAGTCATCTCAAACCACCTTATTCTACTGGAAGGATCAAGTTATCCCACTTGATTCTTGCCCTCTTACCCTTCCAAATAAAATCCTTCCACCCTTTATCAATTGCTATGCACTGTAACAGTAAATTCTCTAGACAATTTGGGAAGGTGTGCACTCCTGACAAACTTGCAGTTCAACTGGGCTGTCTGAAAACAGTGAGGGAATAGGCTGAGCATTTAGAGATCATTTAACTTGGATAAGCCACAAAGTACAGACCGTCTAAGGGTGAAAAACTTAAAATAAGTCCAAGGCTGTGGTTTGAAGGAAAATGGCATCACTACATGTTCAAAATAAAAAGAAAGCTACTTAGTTTTTAATGTAGTTTGTAGTTTTCTTTCACTATTTTACCTAAATAAAGTAACCTCTAGTTTTCCCATGAGCATAAATGGTTCAGTTTGTTTAGCAGTATAAAATGGTTGACAAAGCTTACAAAAATGGGAGTCTTGAACCAGGTACATAAATAATGCAATTTATTTGGAAGTATAGTATAGCATGGAGGGTGGCCATGGTGGTACAACAGTTAGCATTGCTGCCTCACAGCAAGAGGTTCTCTGGTTCGATTCTTGGCTGGGGTGCCTTCTGTGTGGAGTCTGCATGTCCTCCCTGTAGTCATGTGGGTTTCCTCCGGGTGCTCTGGTTTCCTCCCACATCCAAAAGACATGCTGTAGGTGGATTGGACACTCCAAATTGGCCCTAGGTGTGAGTGTGTGCATGCATGTGCCTTCTGTGGAAGGTTGGGTGCCGGGCTGGCACCTCAGCACAGTAAAACTCCACTGCCAATCATGAGTAGACAGGTGATCCGCTGTGGCGACCCCTAACCAGGAAAAAGCCGAAAGAAGAAGAATTTGGAAGTATAGCATGGTTGGCAAAGCATATAAAATCAGTAATTGACTGAAGTGACCCTGATCAAGTCATCTAACCTCTCTCTGTTCTGAAAGATTAATATACGCTGCTAATGTGCACCGTCACATAAGTTGGTGGGCATGGAATAAGCTGGCCACAGACACTGTAGGAGTGGGGAAGAAAACAACAAGAGAAAATTTACTGCTAAAACAGCTCAGTTGTAAATATTTGTTCACTTGTCTTTTTTATTTCCTGTCAGTGCCTGTGTTTCATTTGGTTTAATAGCAGTGCCACAGTGGTTTATCACACTTACTTGGTCTTCTTTGGTACACAGTACAATGTGCTGGCTAGGTGAAATGCCACTTTTGTGGTGATATGTAATGTAGTGAACTGGACCAATTGCGCTATCATTTTCACTCACAGAGCAAGTTTCCCCTTGCTTTGTTTTCATAAGGGAGTTTTACTGAGTGTGCTAAGAAGTGAAATAAAGCTATTGATGTGTTGATATTTTAGTATCTGAATACAGTGATGTCTATTGGCATTGTTTTTTATAAAGGAGTTTTGCAAAATAAAGTACTGAAATGGAGCTATCACTCAGCTTAAAATTTTAGTCAGATAGCATGTCATTTTTTGCTCCTGTTATTACAAGCGTGTTTTATTAATCATGTAAAGCAATGAGCCAGAATTACTGTCAAGTTGCTGTTTTTATTCTGAGGGTATGCTGCTGCCTTTTGATTCAATATTGATAAGGGAGTTTTGTTGGGTATGTACAGTAATTAAATAAATATATTGCTGTGTTGTTATTTGTATCTTTTGAATACACCTTTGCCTCTTGCTTCAGTTTTGTAAAGGAGTTTTGCTAAGGATATAAAGTACTGAAATAGACCTATCATTGTGCTAACAATTTTTTAGAGTATATCATCTGGCTTCCTAACTTTCAGTCAAAAAACTTCTCAACAAATGTCAATTTATCATAGAGAAAAAACTGAAAGTTCACTATGGCAATCGTTGAAGGCAATGACTGTAGAAACATTGAGAATGAAAAGCTAAAAACAACAATGTGGTGCCACAGAGCTAATGTCAATCAGAAGCTGAGGCAGAGTGGTACAAGGAGACCTAGTAGCTGCTTGCTAGTGTAATGGTAACACATGTAGACTTCCAAGTATGATATCTAGAGTTTGTATCCAGGCTAAGATTTTTTTTTTTGGTCCAGCCAAATGTGGACCCAATCGATAATTTGATTGCCAGAAACTTGACACTTGACTGTTTCCTGGCTTCTGGCTGCTACTGTCTTGCATGAGTTCACCACTTACCACTACTTTGTGTATGTATGTATGTATGTATGTATGTATTTATTTTATTTATTTATTTATTTATTTACAAGATTGATGTTAAGTATTTATTTATTTACTTGCTTGCTTTCTGCCACTATCTTGCATGAGTTCAATACTTACCACTAATTTATGTATTTGTTTATTTATTTATTTACATGATTGATGTTTTGTATGTATTTATTTATTCATTTACTTGCTTAATGTTGCTGCAGTACTTACTTCCATATCGGTAGCACCTTGTTCCTGCAGTACTTATTTACTTATTTACCTGCTACCCAATGTTCCTATAGTTGCTGCCTTTAACGACTGCTGTAGTGAATGTTCAATTGTTTCTGTACAATACATTGATATTTGCTGAGAAGTGATTTGACTGAAAGTTAGGTTAAGCATGTACAGCCATGAACCAGAACTTTTGCCATGCTGCTATTTTCATATTAAGGCTGTGTTATTGCCTCTAGCTTCAGTACATAAAGCAGAGGAAAATAACTGAAATATCATAGGAAAATATCCACTTCATCTGTGACCTCCAAATATAGAACACAGAGATATGTTTCCTGTTTCCATGACTGAAAATAATTTTAAACATTACTTATTTTTAATTTGAACAATTAATTAGTCAATACTGTCACCTAGAAATCTACATCAGATGTCCTCCGATATTTTCCTCAAAGGAATGTGGCCCTCACCGTTTTCTAAGTTGGGCAAACCTGCCTTATTATATACTTTTGTCTAAGAATCAAGTAGGGTTTATTACGTAACTCTGTAGCAAACCATCCCTTCACTATGACAGACAATGTTTATTAATAGTGCCCTGTATTATTTATTTATTTGCATTTGTTAACTAGGATAGTCTGGCTGGGCTGAGTAAGACCCCTTTTCAGCAGAGTCCTGGGAAGAAAAGGTCTGCATCATAATTAACAGCAACATGTATATATTAACAACAACACATATTAGCGTATAATATAGTACTTCAGAAAAAGTTCATGATGTACAGCATACAGCTGAGACAGCAGCAAGCTCATATAAACATACTGACACAGCAGCAACTCTTGGGATATTAACATATTAGTTCTCGTGTTAGTTGCCCTATAACATAATTTATATTTAATAATAAGTTATGCGCAGACTGAAATATGTACATTAAAGAGTTTATCATATTTTACATTAATATTAGTTAAATAGAATAATACTAATTATTACATTGGGTCAGGTGTGGTGAGTGTGATAAACAATGCTATATATCTGGTTGTGAGGTATGTCTAGAAATTGATTCTATATCTTGATAGTACTAGTTTCTTGTATACTGTAGGCAACAAATTTTTACCACATTTGGCGGACAATACACCTCAATAAATATGGAGGATATGGAAGTATACTCCTCCTTAGGATCTGTAGATTAATTATTAGAGCTAATTAAATCTGTAAAATTCTATATTTAAAATTCTGTGATTAAAACTACATATGCTGAATTTTATCTGTAAAATTCCATGTTTAGAATGTTTTAGAATTGTACCTCTAAAATTCTGCCTGTAGAATTGTATATCTAAAATGTTATCTTTAGAGTTCCAGATATAGAATGTAGTCCTATTATTTCAGTAAAATTCTGTACCTAGACATCTAACTGAGGAATTCTATTTTAAGAAATTAATCTGTGGAATTCTGGATTCAAAATGTTGTCTGTGGAATCCTATACTTAGAATTCTAGCTGTAGAATCTCTTTTATGTTTAGAATGCTTGTTGTACAATTCAGCATCTAGAATTGTACAATTCAGCATCTAGAATTTTATCTGTAGAATTATGTGCTTAGAATTTAGCTAAAGAGTTTTGCTTTTAGAATTCCTTCTCTAAAAATCTATATTTAGAACTCTCTTTCAAAAATCTATCTGTGAATTTGACTCCAGAATTCTATGATTGTAATTCTGTCTGTAGAATTCTATCCCCAGCATCTATATTGCAATTGGTTTGTCTGTCATTATCATTAAAAATTAAGGCTCTGACCACTTAACAATCTGTTTCCTGTTGCTCATGATAAGGACTTGATTTAATTCACTTTGATTTGTCTACAGTCAATCAGCAAGTCACATAACCAGATAATGATCATGGGTTGCCCCTGAAAAGGGATACCTGTGTTCAGCTGGCTTACCTGGTTAACAGATTAAAATATATATAATATAGATTGAGACAGAGATAGATAAATATAAAATTATATCTGTAAAATGTGAGGTTTCGAATTTTATCAGTGAATTCTATTTTTAGAATTATATGTTTAGAAGTATGTCCATAGAGTCACATATTTGCTATTGTATCTGTAGACATTCCTATTTATAATTTAGGCTTTTCTCTTCAGAATTATGCACTTAATATTCCATATGTGGAATTCGGCTTCCTAACTTTAGATCAAAGCAAATTATTTTGATTGGCATAATATCATTCATATGGTGTAGAAGGAGGATATCGACAACTCTCTAAAATAATGAAAACTAGAACATTGTGACAGACATAGAAATACAAAACGCTGCATGAACAGCAAGCCTTGATCGGGTGAGGGACATCATGTCTTGAGGAGAACATTCAAAACAGTCTTGCAGTATGCAAATAAATATCAAATCAGTCTTCCATAATTCTTAAATATAATATATGAATAAATAAAAAAATAAATATGTGAAATCATGCAAAAAATATATCAGTAAATAAATAATCTCTGATAATAATATTGAATAGAAATGGAAGGGACCACATGTAAAGATCTCACAGGTAGTGCTGAACACCAGTTGAGCATTACCATACTAGACACTAGACAGCAGAATTTGTCTACATTTATGTACTTCAGCCATTATGGGATTCATTTTGTGCAATGCAGCCTTTGGTATTCTATGCCTGTCTCAATGCTCCACTTTAGAGAGTTGCCAATATGCACATTCAATGTACCTTGAACAATGGTATGCCAATTGAATTCATTCTAAAGTCAGTAAGCCATGTAATTCGATATGTACTATTCTATGTACAGAATTTTACCTGTAGGATTCAGTGTTAGGATGTGGTCTGCCAAATTCTGTGTTTGGTAATCTTTTAGTATTACTCCATAATTCTTAAATATAATATATGAATAAATAAAAAAGAAATATGTGAAATCATGCAAAAAATATATCAGTAAATAAATAACCTCTGATGATAATATTGAATAGAAATGGAAGGGACCACATGTAAAGATCTCACAGGTAGTGCTGAACACCAGTTGAGCATTACCATACTAGACAGCAGAATTTGTCTACATTTATGTACTTCAGCCATTATGGGATTCATTTTGTGCAATGCAGCCTTTGGTATTCTATGCCTGTCTCAATGCTCCACTTTAGAGAGTTGTCAATATGCACATTCAATGTACCTTGAACAATGTTATGCCAATTGAATTCAATCTAAAGTCAGTAAGCCATGTAATTCTATATGTACTATTCTATGTACAGAATTTTACCTGTAGGATTCAGTGTTAGGATGTGGTCTGTCAAATTCTGTGTTTAGTAATTTTTTAGTATTACTCTACCTACAGAATTCTGTCTTTATAATTCTTTACAATCTATTTAATTCTGTGCTTAGAATCCAGTCTGCTATGTTATATGTTCAGAATTTCATCAGTAAATTTCCGTGTCTGGAATTCTATTGCTAAAATTCTGTGTTTTTAATTAAATTTCTAAAATTTATTGGCTTTAGAATTTTATGTGTAGCTTTCTATCTGCAGATTTTTTTTTAGAATTGTATCTGTAAAGTAAAATGCCTTCTGATGAGTTCTGTACTTGGAATTCTACCTGTAGAATTGTGTATTTAGAATTCTATCATCTATCTTTAGTCCTCTAGCTGTAAAATTACAGGCTTAGGATTCTAGCTGTAGAATTCTTTGTTTAAAATTATATACGCTGAGATCTTCTGTTTAGGACATGCAATTATATTTGTATTCTTCTGTGTTTAGAATTTCATCTGAAGAATTCTTTATTTAGAATTCTGTACATGTAATTCTGAGTTTGGAATTCTGTCTATAGAATTTTATGTTTGGAATTCTGTCTGTAGAAATCTTTGCTAAAATTCCATTTCTATTTTCTACCTAAAAAAACTCAGTATTAATAAGTCTATTTGTAGATTTCAGCTAGTTTCATTGACACACAGGAATAAAACCCTAACTACAGTCAGAGGAACCTGAGTTTGAGCAGTGGCTTGGGTGCCTCATGGAGCTGGAAGGAGAAATATTTTGTAGCATTATATCTACTGCCATTAATTTTATGGAAATGTCCCACAGCAGACTGACAAATATTACAGAGGGAAATACCCCCACTTTCAGTAATGTTATATTAAACACCATAGAACTAAAGGAATTACTTCAAGTCATAAAGTCTTCTGTATGTCTACTCCTTTTAAATAAGATAGATAGAGATTCAAATAGTCCATAGCAAAATATTCACCTTGTAATAGTGTCTGCCAGTCATGTTTCACTTGTCATGTCCAAATTTCTGAAAGAATACTAAATTTACTCACAAAATATATTTGAAATGTATTTTCCACTTATTATTTTCTTAACATATGAATAACTGTTCTTATCAAACTGCCAAATTGCAGCCATGTCCTAAGCTGTTAAGTAGACAGCTTAATGGGTTAAGGGCAAGGCAGAATACCAGCGGTGACAGAGAGTCACCATGGAATATCCCCCTTTGAATTTTTATCCCTGGGATAATAATTTGTCCTTTATCATGGCTTAATTGCAAAGTGGTCTGCTACTGTTTCATGGTCACTGTAAAGTAGTTGATCAGTGTAGGGTGTATCTTATACATTTTTAAGCACACTTTTATCCATGAATGCGGGATACTATCAAATGCTTTTTTGTAGTCAATCCATGTGGTACTTACATTCTTCCCCTTTTTACAGTTCTCCACTTTACTTGACTTTATTTAACAACAAATGATCCTTTGTTCCACATGACTTTCTTTTATTGCCCTTTTGTTCTACTGCCATAATTGAGTTTTCTTCTAAATGACTATAAACTCTGTTGGCATCAATTCCTATTTATAATTTATGCATCATCAAAAGGCAGGTTGTTGGTCTATAATTTTTAAGGTAGCTTGCAGGTTCATTCTTAAGTACGAGAATTGTTTTTCCTGTTGTTAGCCAGGTTGGTATCTGTTCAGGGTTCACATATAAATAGTTCTTCTTCGTGGCTAAATCTTCATGCAAACATGTTAATACTTTTAACTAAAAGTTAGGTACTGCATCTGGGCCTGGGGTTTTCCAATTGGAGGCTTTTCTTAACTTTGTTTCAATCTCTCTGGCCATTACTTCACCCCATTTCATATCCTGCACCTTTAAACATCTTATTCTTTCTTTCTTTTACTTCTTCTATCCATTTACTATCTTTGTTATGTTCCACATGATCTTCATAGATACTTCTCCAAAATGTATCTTTCAATTCCTTTTACCTTGTTTCCCAATTCTTTATAAAACTTTTTTGGGTCATCAATACATTGCTTATTTTGTACTTTTCCTTTATATTTATCTGCATATCTTCTAAGTTTTTCTGCCTGTGATGATATTTTTAGTTTGTTATTTGCGATAGTGAATGATAGATCCTGGTCTGTTCTAATACTGTGCATTGCTTTTATCACTTCTATCTTTCTTAGTATGTTTGCTGATCTGTTCCCTCTTCTGTATTATTCTAACAGTGACATTTCTTGTCTTGCTTTATAGTTTTCTCTATCTGATACTTCCATGATGGCATTCGATTTCTCCCCTTCCTTCCTCTCACTACCCTATGTTCTTGTGGTAGAACTTTATCAGTTAGTAATTTAGCTGAACCTTAATATATACTGTTTACTTGTTATATTGCATGGATCTCAAGGCACAGTCCTAATTACTGTGTTCATTTGTTTTATCAGACTTTGGACTTTTGGGGGTTTATTGACCTTACGCAGTCTATTTCTTTCATTGATCTTAATATATATCTCTCTGTGTCTATTAAATCAAGCAACCCTTCTCTTAGCTCATTTTCTTCTAAACTGAGGGCACATTTTTTTTTTCCATTTCCTGCAGGCATTCTGTAGAAAGTTCTATAGCATCTTCCTGTGGCACATTCTCTTCAATTTCATCCTGTGCCATCTGTTGCTCTGTCATATGGGAATTCACTTGCCTGTCACTCCTCAATTTTGACTGCATCAGAGTTTCCACAGTTTCCTGTTCCTTCCCTTGCTGTCTAGCTTCAAGTGAACATTTATACGGATTTGCAGTGGAAGGCTCCAAAATATCTTCATATGGCACCTGACCAACTGCTTCCTGTTCCACTGGTTTCCCCTTAATTTGGATAACCATTGCTCTATCCCATTGTGGTACTTTCTGAATTAGAATTTCTAGACTGAATCCTTCACTTCAGCGTAGAAAATCTCCATAACCTCAGTTTCTATTTCTTTAACTTCTCCATTACTAATTTCCTTTTCTACTTTTCCTCTTTGTCTTCTTATTTTTTGTATTGTAAAGTTTTCCATGTCTGGATTCATTTGCTTGTATTTCTCTTCAAATATTTTTGGTGTTGCTCTTTTTGTATTGGTTAGTTTTGCTTTCTCCTTTGCATAAATATTACACCATATTAAATCTCTTTTTCTTTCCCATGTCCATATTTCTTCTTCAAATGTCTTCTGATCTTCCTGCCTCTCCTTACTTTGGGGACTCACTCCATCATGTTGTGATGCAACCTGTGTTAGACCTTCTACACCAAATACTTCACTTTGCAGGCACTCTACAACTTCAACTTCTATGTTTAAACTTCTGCTTTACTAATCTTTTTTTCTACATTCCCTCTTTATGATATTATTTTTTTATTGTGAAATTTTCCATATCAGGATGTCTTTGCCTTTATTTCTCTTTGAATATCTTTGTGGCTGCCTTCTTTATGTTGATTAATTTGGCTTTCTCCCTTGCATAAATATTGCACCATATCAAATCTCTCTTTCTTTCCCATGTCCATATTTCTTTTTTATACTTTTCAAAAATTTTTGGGTTTTGTTTTTTTTTTATTTTCGCACTTTCTCGGATGCTTCTTTTTCTAAACAGATCAAAGTTTCTTGATCTATATACCATTTTTCACAAATCTGTTGTATTAATGAATACAAATTTTATTTGAAGCTTCTGACAGTTTTTCTTGTGGAAGTATTTTTCTTTCCTCTAAATTGTCTCTTAATCGTTTTGTACATCCTATGTCTGGAAATTCTGGGCTTTTTGCATAATAGTAGCAATACATAATTTATTTCTTATCCTCAATAGTCCACTTTATCTTCTTTATGGCTCTTCTTTGGCCTATCAGTTTTTGTGATTTTTGTGGACTACTACTTCCTTCTACAATGGGGGGGCATCCTCCCCCTGGGCCTGGCCCCATTGTAGGAATGTTTGTGTATTTTGAGGATTCTACACTGTCATTTTTCCAGTCGAGGCACCAGTGTGCCTACCAGGATTGGGCACTTTTTTTATCCTGGGTCTTGTTCACCCAGATATCTTTTTAAATTTTTAACCTACTTCTGTCCATGATATATGTCATTTAAATACAGTCTACATATCAGTGTTGCCTTGGTGAGATTTTGTAAAAAACAGGGTCCACCTCACAAAGGTACTCACCAAGACTTGAGGATGAAATCAATTTCAGCAATAATACTCTCCTTTACTTGCCGACTTATCATCTCTCCATTTGGACCTCTTCATCTGAAAAGCCTCCTTGATGAGACTGCAGATGCTTTATAAATACCCAGCTTCAGCATGACCAGCATTACACATAGGCAAACTAGGGTTCTATATTTGCAGGGGCACTTTTTTCTAATTTATTTGTTTTCTTAAAGTAAAGAAATGCAACACTTCTTTACTTTAAGAGAATAAACAAATACACAACAAGTGTACAATTCAACTGTGCCAGTTTTGGAGGCACATGCTGATGTTTAGCCTTACTAGAGAGACTGTCATGTAATACCAGCAACAGACATTTCCTAACTGCAACTTTTTTTTTTTTCTTCCTGATGTGCGACACTGTAGGACAGAATCAGACTGAAATCAGACAATCGGGCAAGGAGATTATGGCCACTACATAAGGAAAAGCTCACAGGTAGGAGGTCAGATAGTGAGAAGAAGCCTTCAAGCAATTCAGGAAGACAAATGTTAAATCAGCTTAAGTCAGCAATCAGATCACATGGCGCAGGATGAGCTCTAAGAATTTGTTACTTTGTACAATAAAATAAGAAAGCAACATTAACTCTCCAACAGTGTCACCAGAAGTACTGGGCTGCTACCTGCCATGATACCTGTGTAGTCTGTAGACAGAACTGAACAACTGGTCACTAAAGAGATGGTAAGACTGGGAAGGAGTTTTTCACAATCAGGTTAAGCGTTTCTATTAAAAACAATAAAGTTTTCGCTGTCATCCATAGTAAAAGTACTTACTCAGAATACATTAAGATAAACTTTGCATCCTTATAAACACTTTAAATAATGATGTGCACACATAAGTAGCTCTAACCGTTTGGTGGAAGTGGGGGGTGTCTTGATAAAAGCAACTGACACTCTTCTGATTTGCTCAGTTTAAATCATTTTGAAAATGATAAAGTATAAAAAGCATCACAGAACATTCAGAGTTTGTGGGGGCATGGTGACCTCCCCCACACTTCAAGGCAATATAAGTGGATTTTGACACAGGCTTAGTAGTGGCCTCAGTCCTGAACCATACATAATCTAAAACCTGTCCTTCTAAGAGGTATTTATAGGTCACTGTAGTTTTTTTTTTTTTGGGGGGGGGCTGAGGATGATGTCTTTATTTCTTTAATTTTCTCCCCAAACCTTAGAGGTGTGTATACATCTATAGTTTGTGTTAGGCTGGGGACAATGATATTATTAAATTAATTTCCATATAGATGTCAAAGATGTGCACAGAGGTTTGCTACGGCTTGTATAAGAACAGTTTACTGTCAAGGAATAACAAGTTGAAAACATCACTGTCATTTATTTTTCAACTTCCTTACAATCAAACATCAGAGGCATATACAAGTGGTTATTTTTAGTGGGAGTTTAAGAAAGAATGGTGTTTATGTATTTCTGACAGCAATAAGTTGTAATATATTACATTCGGTTTGTTTTTTCAGTTTTGTCCCAATCTGAAAAAGAGGTACACAGACAGTGTTTGTCCTTTGGAAAAGGGGTGAGGAGGTATTCTGCATATATTTATGAAAGTAGCAACTTGAAATATACATGACCTTTTTGCCTTTACTTTCATCCCAGTTTAACGCCTGAGGGGATAGACAGAAAGTAACTACTTTTGGTGAGGGTAGAGAGGCAGGAATTATTTCCAGATATGTTTAATGTATCCTCATAAACATTTCTCTTCTCATTTTTTTTTGTGAACCACTATTTTGTCAGTTTTGAGCATTAAGCCTTAGCTACAACATATTTTTTCCTTGATCTAAAAGAAAAAAACACCAACTTTATATATTTATTTCCTTATGCTTTTTGTTCATGTCATCACTGGATCAAAAAGTTGGAGAAAAAAGCTCTAAAATGCATCTCAGACCATCTAGAACCCTCATGGCTAATGGCAGCCTAGCAGCCTCCATTCCCCCAGCTTAATGCAGTTATTTCCTTCAAGTGTCATTTTGGTCAGTTAAAGTCTATTGATAGGATGCAGGAAAGTGCAGGTCATCATTTGATCAAAAGGCAGGAAAAAAGTTTTAAACTGCACCACAGAGCTTCTATAGCCCTCATGGGTACTGGTAGCATAGCAGTCCCAAGACCCTAGGCTTAATGCAGTTATTTCCTGCAAGTATAGTCTTGGTCAGTTAGGGTCTGTTGACAGGATGAAGGAAAAGAAAAGGATGAAGTGTAATGCTGAATTTCTTTCCTTAATCATGATTATTTTTCAAGCCATCATTGGATGAAAAGCTTGGTAAACAAAACTTTGAAATGCAACAAGCATGCACAATCCCCATGGCTTACACCCAGCTTAATTCACTTATTTCACTCACAGTTGTTGCAGTGCAGTCCTGAGCAGTTAGGAGGGTTGCAGGAAAAGGCAAAGCTGAAGAATAAGACTCATTTCTTCCTTAATTAGGATTTTTTTAAGGTGATAATTGGATCAAACAGGTTGGTTAAAGAACTCTGAAATGGAATCCAGAGCACCTAGCAACCCCAAGACCCTCCAGTTTAATACAGTTATTTGTTTCACAGTTATAAGACTGTAGTCCTGCCTAGTTATGATGTGTTGAATGACAATATGCAGGAAAAACACAGAGTAAGATAAATATGCGAAAAAGAAGAAAAAAGTAATCTGGGTGATGTGGGTAGTCCAGGTTGTGGGGAAGGGGGATGTGGGTACCAAGTAATGCACTGGGCAGCACTGTGAAGCTCTTCACCTAGGATGCCAGATCACCTAAGCCTGGCTTTGAGCCTCACTATTATAATCCATACAGTCTATCACTAAAACCTGTTTAAGCATCTGCTTTGATACTGGTTCTCTAGTTCTGGTGGCACTCACTACCCCTGCAGATGTCCCTGTCACTGCATCAGGGAACAAAAAGGGTGGCAAATGTGAGCTGGCCTTGTTTTTGGACTTTAAAATAAACAGCTTCAAGATCTTGAAATATGAAAGAATTAACAGAGGACATGGGTTATAATGGAATATGGAAGAAGGAACAGAGGACATGGGTTGCACTGGATCTTTTTCTAGATGTTCTTAATGTAGTGAATGTGACATCAGACAATTCTATTCTGTAGATAGCATTAAATAGTTCTCTCTTGATCAGTTAGCAGAGGATTGGAGCAGGATATTCTTTTCTTAGTTTTAACTATGGTAATCTGTGGAGTGAGGCAGGGATGGGTTTAACTTAATGGTTAAGGTTTACACCTCTTAGGCACAGGGTTTGATTCTGACAGCGGGATATTGTTTAGGCTTAAAATGTCCCTTCAGGGCAATTAAACTAGTATTTACCTCTGAGCACTTGAGAAAGTAGTAGGCAGAGGACATCTTATAGATAACCAAGCCTAAAGGTGGGGTTATAAAAAAAGACATCATCAGACCACAGATGACAAAGCTTTGTGGGTATATGGGTACATGACTGAATCCTCTTAAGAGAGTTCAGAAGTAAAATCCCCATGGTCATCTACAGGCACACATGGAGGGTGTCAATTAAATCAATTAAATCAACCTGCACAATTCCTTCAACTAACTTGCATTGCTAGCACTCAACCTCTTGCAAATAACTGTTGTATTTTCAGCCATTATTATTAAGCTGGAAACCTAAAAAAGCTTATTTAGATGCCTCTCTGTTTCTTCAGTCTTTTTTTCAAGAGTTTCACATGAAATAGCAACCTGATATGATATGATTCGGCATCCATAGTCTACAGTTTTGTCCACACAATAATTAAGGAACAGGAAATAATGCAATCCTTTAAAGAGGGAGTCAGAGCAAACAAATTGTAAAGTACTAGCCTAAACTACAGCTTATCTCTAAAATGCATCAAAGGAGGGCTTAGAAAGCAGCCCTGCATTCCAATTGGTTGCTGAGAAGTTTCTATTGTTTATTGATTTGTCAGGAGAGTACTCATATAACCACATGCATGCACAGGTCTCTGTGTATGTCTGAAGAATAAGAAGGATGTACTCGATGAGTATCAGGTTTAATACTGCACCGAATTTTTATACATCCCACATGAATAATCAGCCTAGTGTCTCTCTAACAATGTTTCTCAGATAGTGAGGTAAGTCTGCCTCTGAAAGCACTGTCCTGTTTCAGGGGAGGCCCAGATAAATCTGAAAATAGAATGCACTTAAAATGTTAACTATTCTGCATTGTTTTTTATGCAAGGTCATGATAAATGTAGACATGTAATAGAGAATGATACAGATAACTTCCTCACTTTAATAATGTCTTCGACCTCACCACACATCATGAATGAGTTTAACACTTCCTAGTAATTCCTGAAAGAGATTCCAGCTTCAGTGCATGTATTAAACCCCTGCTCAAGTTTAGTTGTGTACCTGTGAGCCTGAAACTGTAGACAAGTGTTCGTAACAACTTAAGACCAATAATGTATGTAAACTTCTAAATACTATGTATAAGAATTATATAGATATATGTATAGGCATGTGTGTACTAAATGCTTTTTCAACATGATAAATGAAAGCACAACAGAAACTGCATTACTTTCACTAAAAACAAAGGTTGTAGAGCAGATAGTCAAGTACTTAGCCTGGTATTAATACTTACAGCATGCTAGCTTTTTGAGCTGCTTCCTATTTACTGGTTTACAATGCATCACATAATCAGATGGACATGCTGAAGTAAATGAAATAAATATTCAACATAATTTTTGAGTTACATTGATGTTTGACAGTCGGAGCAATTATCTGTGACCATATTTGCTAGATGAAACTTTTGCTTTCTTCAACTGATTCTTCCTTTTTATCCTGGAATCTCTTCTATCTGGTTCATGAAACAGGGAGGACCTGAGTTGCTCACGCCTGTTAAAGTTAGGTGCTAGATGTCACACACTCCTTGTGTTATCCTCCTACAGGTGGGATAGCTATCTTGTTTGCCTGTCACAGTAGAATTTCTAGTTAATTAGTATATCTTCCAGTTGGCCCTTGATTTTAAGAGACAGCGGGATAATGGAAGTCAAGCATCCTGACTTCTGCCAGCATCACACCAACAGCTGCACTGAACAGAACCCTGCCCCTTACAGTGGACTGTTATGACATTTAACTGGAGCAATGTAGACACTCCCAATAATAATTTCTGCTTCTCAGGAAGATTTTGATTGGTTGCACAGTTATTTCTATTCATCTGTTCAGCTGTCCATATCCCAAACTAGAGATTATATACTGATTATCAGAAAGATAAAAGAAAATTTGCATTTGCAAATTGTGAACAATTTTCTGGCACAACCCCATCTAGCATAGCCTGCCTTGCAAATATTGGCCTTGGTGCAATAATGACACTGCTGCTTGTAGTTTTGATAAGCTCAGTGATTGCCAGAAATTTAGAGTAATAGTACTTTCATATAATGTACACAGAATTCTGGTGCTGGAATAAATCTTTTCCAACTTTGGCCAATCACTTTCCTGGCACAGTTTGCAACAGTAATGATACTCTGAGATTCTTCTTTTGGTAGGAAGACAGCACATTAGTATGACATATTTTCCATGTGAGTCAATGTACCTGCTAAAGAAAGGATATCTCTACCTCCTTCCTTACATTTGATTCCCCCAGATGTGACTCATAGATTTTTTTGCTTAGCACTACTTCTCAAAGATGGTTTAGTGCAACAAGCTTCTCCACTTTATTCGTGAAACCTGATATAGAACTTACCTTCTCTATGAATGTCCATTTTTATAGAATGTCTTTTCCTTAGTAACTTTATTTCAAGACCATTTGCAAAAGCACTTTGAACTTTCACAGCTTTTTTTTCCTCTGTAACGGGTAATTGAGGTCCAATTCAATCCAATTAATAACCTCAAACTCTTCTCTCATCAAGTCTTCACCATGTTCCTCTTGGACTGAATGGTTTTAATAATGTTATTATAAAAAAATTCTAGTCATTGGGTGTAGTGTGATATTAGCTGATATATCTCTGTTTCTTGCCCTGTCTTTTAGGTGGAAAAACTAAGTTTGCTAAGTAGCAAACTGCATGGGTTCTCATTTGGAAATCTCTTCCTTTGGAAATAATTTGTCTCAGTATTTTGGAAAAGGCAACTATCAATTGGGACACTGAGGAAATAAGGGGGATTGTAGAAAGATTACAAACATAATTGCTTTAGAGACACCCCTGATTGGAAATTAGAAACATCTACAGTATCTTGGGTAATGCCAGAAGTCTTAATATGAAACTCTTGAACCCGCACAGCAGAATCATTAAAGAACAAACAGATACAAGTGTGGTAGCTGAAACTTAGTTCACCTCTGGAAATCAAACTTTATCCATCTCAGGATTTATAAATTATCATAATAACAGTTCTCTTAAAACTGCAGGGGGTCTCAGTTTACATCAAGGGCATTTGTAACTCAACATTGCTATTTAATATCCACTAGGCAGAAATTTCAGGAGTCACTATATCTTCTATATCAGTAAAAATCTCATAACTGACATAAGTCTAAATATGGATCCAACTGAAGATAAATATTTCTGTGCTGATCGTCTTTCAGGTAATGAAAAATCCTACCAATTAACAGTCTGAGATTGCAAAGCATGTAGCATCAGTTAGAATGCTTTCACCTCACTCAAACCACTTAAAAATGAGCTACCTGAATGACTTGTCCAACACAAATATGCATGGAATGTTACTTTTTTTCTGTGAAAAAAAATATTATTGACATTGTGCTGTCACATTCAGATATACAAATCAGTAAATGTTGCATATATATATTAAAAATTCAAAAATATTAAAAAAAAGACAAATCAATAAAATCAGGCCTTTTCCAGCAAGGTAAGTCACAGTACACCAGATTATCTTGTGATATGGTAATAACCAAAGCTAAAAGTATCTCAGGAATACTTCAGGGCAAAAAAAGTATTATTAGGTCAACTATGACAAAATTTAAGGTGATTCAAATACATGGGACTGGGGAAATAAAATGAATCAGGTATCTCTTTGAACTTGTTGAAAATGCTTCTATAATAAAATCAGTGAAGCAATGAAAAATGTATCTCCTCTAGTAAAACCAATTCAAACAATAAATATGTTCTTCCAACATAGAATAAATCTATTAAGAAGTTGTCTAAAATAAAGAGGCATCATTGGGTACTATATTTGAGGCACTGTCTAAAAAAGTCAACAAGGAAGGTCGCAAAAGAGGTAAACTTTTAATGATAACTAATGTTAGGAAATCCAACAGAGCATATGAATACAAAGTTCTCTACAGGAACTACTGTAAGGAAAAGACACATTAATAACAGACAGAAGTAAAATTACTGATGTATTTTCTAAAGTTTTCTTTTGAAGAATCTTGTACAAATGCCACAATATACAAATCCCTCTGATGGATAAATGCCAAGACTGCTTAATAATCACTGAGCTGTTTCAGTATTATGTAAATAAAACCAGGAAAGAATAATTGTCCTTGATAGTCTAAATAGTTATTTAATAAGCAATATCAAGGATTTATTATTTCCATGTTAAACCTACCAGTTTCAGCAAAGCTTACTTATGGGGTTGTGCCACATATATGGAAAATGGCCACTGTAATACAAGTGCATAAAACTGAGCAGAAAATAGTCAAAACAATTCCAGGTCTGTCAGTCTAATCAACATGCAAGGTAAATGCTTTGAATATTCCAGACTGAAAACAGCTCCAACAGAACTGTTACCAGAAGCTGAGCTGACAAAATAATACAGATTCACCTCAGATCAGTACTGTACAGCAAAATTAGTAAACTTTTATACATCAGTTCTATCAATGTTATAAACCAGTAGAAGTGAAGATGTTACCCTGTTTAGTACAAACACCTTATCAAAGCTGAAGGTTTATAATTACATTATGAAATGGACAGAAATTTTATTTCTTGCATCAAAAATGGGGACTCAACTTATAAACCTACTCTAATTAGTAAGGGAGTACCTCAAGGTTTTTTGTTTTGTCCCTTTTTATTAAATATCTCCATGTTTACCTTCATGAGTGATCAAATTTCTAGCTGGCAATGGTGCTATCACAATTACTGGCATAAACAATCAAAAAGCTCTTTAAAAGTTTAACTCACACATTTGGTCATTTTGCAATCAAATTATGTTAAACAAAAAATATGCATTGTTATGCATACAGGCTCTAATAAGTAAGAATAAGTAAGTATACCCATAATCAATAATCAGCTGTTATTATCTGTTGACCACTGCAAAGATATTGGTTAACAGTATTTTCAGCTTCAACTTTAACTCCCAGTTACAGGCTATGCATTGCACAATCCAAATCATAGGTTCATAGGTGTGTACTAGGCTAATGGCTCTGGAGCCTTTACAAGCCTAGCCCATAGCTCATAGGATTACCCTGGCATTGTGCCACCCAACCTTAGTCTCCAGTGCTTCTGTCGAGTAGAGCCACTGGAGTAATCCCCAGGGTGAATTTTTATTTCCCATCCACTCATCAAGATTTCTCTTGAAGAGGGCCAGTATGGGAAGTCTATTGCATAGTATGGGCAATCTCTTGACTATGAACCTGTCCCTCCAGTTTGTTCTGTTGATTGTGATAATGAGGTTGAGGTCTCTGGAGCATGTAGTGCGGACCGATTGGGATTTCTATAGATGTAGCATTACTAACAGAGCTGGGTCAGACATGGCTTTGTAAGTCAAGCAGAGATCACCTCTAAGTAGGCGATATGAGACAGAGAATAGTTGGAGTTTTTTGAGTCTGTATATATAGGACAAGTGTTTAAGGCCTAGGATCCTCTTTGTGAGGTGCTTTTGTGGCCTCTCCAGTTGTTGCAAGTGTCTGGTGAGGTACATGTCAAATGGGGCATTGTACTCAATGATTGGCCTAATGAGGGAAGAGTAGAGAGAGATAATGACCTCTTTCTTCCTGGATGCAAAACCCTTAGTAATGAGATGTGCTACATAGAAGGACTTTCTGACCACAGTGGCAATGTGGTGGTCAAAAGAGAGGTTGCTGTCAACCTGTGTTCCCAGATCTCTTATGACTCCTTCTGTGTTCAGTGGACTACCATTGATGTGGTAATTCATGGGAACTGGGTTTTTCCCAAAGGGGATGATGACACATTTTTTTTGGCATTGAGCGTAAGGCCATGGTTCTGACACCAGTCATTGGTCTCAGTGAGACCTTTCTGTAGGATGCCAACATCACTTGGGGAGTTAATTATGGCTCCCAACTTGCAATTGTCTGTGAACTTTGTCAGCCAGAGTCCATTTGTATTGGTCTGGACTTTAGAGAAGTAGAAACCAAACAGGAGAGGACCCAGGACCAAACCCTGTGGGACTCCACTCGTGACTGATCGGCAGTCTGACTTAGAGTCAGCTACTTTCACACTGTGGGTTCTATCTGTGAGCCAGTTTGCAACCCAGCTAGTGATACAGGGGTTGATGCCTAGCTTAGTGAGTTTTTCTATGATTCCTGAGTGAGGAATGGTATCAAAGGCCTTGGCCAGATCAAGGTAGGCTGTATGAACCACCTTGCCTTCATCCACAGCTCTGGTGACTAACTCAAAGAAGTCAACAGGGTTGTGCAAGTGTGATCTACTCTTCACAAAACCAAACTGTGTGGGATCCAGAGTTTGGAGATTCCCTATATCCTTGTTTATTAGGTCCATGATGATGTGTTCCATAGCTTTGCATATCAGGCTTGTCAGGCTAATGGGGTGATAGTTCCCAGGGTCTGTAGTCACTCCTCCTTTGTGGAGAGGGATGACTGTAGCAGTGCACCATTCGGTAGGGACAAAGCCTGAGGTGAGGCTGTGATTGAACAGGGCACACAGGTGAGGTACCAGTTCACTCTTTAGTTCATGTAGAACAAAGCCAGGGATATTGTTGGGTCCCATAGAAGCTGTATTCTTGGCCTTGGACAGTGCTGTTTTAACCTGTGCATCAGTAATACCGGGTGCCTGGCAATCTACTGGTATTGTGATTGGTTCTTTTGGGGGGAGTTAGGAGTAAAGTTGCCACTGAATCTGTCTGCCAGTATATTGGCAATATCTGCTGGCTTGGTATAGGAGGTGCCATTCTGTAACAGCTCTGTGCAAATCTGGGTATTGCCGTGGAGATTCTTTACATAACTATAGAGGCCTTATGGTTGTCTTTACTATCTGCTGCAATTCTGTTTTCATAGCTAGCTTTAGAGGATTTGATGAGGGATCTCACCTATTTGTTGAGGCTGTTAAGGGAGTTTTTCCAGTCTTGGGACTTCACCTTATTTTGCATCAGTTTCCTCCTTCTGTTGTAGAGTTTGTTTATGGCAGGGGACCACCAGATTGGCTTCCTTTTTTGGAGGACAGCGTCTTGGTTCTATTGGGTATGGTGAGATCCATGTATTTATGTACATGTTCGTACAGGGCATTAGTGTATGATTTGGCAGTCATGCAGCTTTTCTCCAATTGCATCATCTCATAAAATATAGCTTATAGACAACCTACAGTAATGTTGCCTCACTTTAAACCATGGTAAGATCTCAAAATGAGTACTTCACTGTTTTTATATGTTTACCAATAACCATATATACAAGCTAAAAAGAGTACAAAATAATTTTCTAATACAATTCGCTGCCATGAATTTGATGCCATATCTGGAAAGGTTAGCTCACCTTACATTATACATTGGGCAAGCTACACTAGAACTGAAGTTAAACTCACATTCCTGTACCATTACATTACATTACTAACATAAGGGCTTGCTTTTCTTAAATGAGGGTAAATGCTCTACAGTTCTTACCTTTCATCTTCCTGCTTGACTATCTCCAACATCACCTTATGACCCATATACTTTAATCCTGTACTACAGATCTTACACTTACTCTGATATCATGCTGTCTGGTTCATTGATGCAGCCTGATCAATCTGCAGTCTTGCTGTACAGCAGCTTCATCCCATACAGAATGTCATCAATAATGCTAACAGTACCATCCAGATCATGAGTCATTTCATCTGCAGCTCTCTAGAACACTTCTGGAGTGCATGAGAATCCAAAAGGTAGGTGAAAAATTTTATATATCTGTTAATGAGTGTTCAGCATACACAACTTGGAACTTTTGTCATGCATTTTGATTTGCCAGAACCTCCTCACAAAGAAAACAATCTTGTGTTTGGATTACCATCTATGACTTCTAGTAAAAAGTGAGTAGTAATGGTTACTTTTGACTGCTTTATTATGACCCTGTGGCACTATGAGCTAGATAGGTCTTGTTAGGTGTGACTACAGTAACCACATTGTTTAACTAGTTCACTGGTTCTGTTTGTTTTACAATCATGCCAATCAACTCCATTCTGTTTAGTTCATCTGTAAGCATGTCTTCAAAGCCATTTCAACCTTCTGTAGTGCTTGTGCCCCTGGTAGTGTGCTATATAATCAGCAGTCTGTACATAACCCAGCTCTGGCAGATATTCCAGGCCAACAAAACAGGTTATCAGAATCTCCTAAAAAGTTGTTGCCATCAAATTGCAGAGCATGCATTTTCTTTACTATGCTTAATTTGTGAACCAAGCATTACTATTGTAACTTTTCAAACAATTTAAAATTGAATTTGATGTTTTATATATTTTTGCTCACAGCTAAGCGAGTTTTGACCCAAGGGTGATATCTGATAGCAAGACTAGGTAACACAGTTTCATATGGGCAAGTTTAAGTAGTTTTGCTATTTCAAAGATTTGAAGTTAAAACATTAGATGGCATTCTACCCCATTACCAAGCTTGAATGTCAAATGTTTTTGTTTATCTTCAGCTCCTCAGTCCAACTCTCAAAACAATATTCTTTGTCTGCAGTAACTGCTTCTTCACTATTTATTTCACTATTGATCATTTCAGTATCTAGCATCTATGAACAAATAATTTGCCTAATTTTTGTTCTACAGCATTCATTTGCTTTAGTGACATCTTTTGAAACAAGTTTGTACACCTTTGCAAAGTTGTAATTCTTATGGCATATTTTTACATACCTAACCATAGGCCAGGGCAGTTTCTGGGCTCATGCGTATAGTCACATCTTGTACAACTTGTCTCAGTTTCTTGCTCTTATAGAGATGGTTTTGCTTTACTTTTACCTGACTTCCTTATTTTCACATCAAACCAATCTTACAGTTGTCTTCATTAATTACTTTGATTAGAATAAGTCACAATAGTTCTACACATATCACTGGCTTTAGTAAATATCAGCTCCTCTATATATTTTGACTTTGACTTGGCTATCTTTTATGCCACATTTCAATCCTATCACATATTAGTGAATCATGCAACATTCCAGCCTTAGAATGTTGTTTTTACTTTATTCTGTAGTTCAATAGAATATATATATATATATATATATATATATATATATATATATATATATATATATAAATATGTGTGTGTGTGTGTGTGTATTTATATATATATATATATAAATATATGTGTGTGTATATGTGTATATATATATATATGTATATATATATATATATATATATATGTGTGTGTGTGTGTGTGTGTGTGTGTGTGTGTGTGCATGTGTATATATATATATATATATATATATATATATATATATATATATATATATATATATATATATGTCAGTATTTTCCATGGGTCCTTACACCTTTATGAAAATATGCGAAAACTGTGGGGGTAGATACTTTCCTGGTTTAAAATCTGAAAGGTAGTCTGAAGATTTCATTTTCTGCCTGTCTAAATTCAAAAGCGCTATATATTTTATTGCCTCTTTCCTTACAACATTAAGAAATGCACAAACAGTTCAACTGGTATAATTATTATAAACCAAAAACTTTAGTAAAGTGAACACTCATATATTTAACATGTAATTTGAATAATTCAAATACACGTGTTTGCAAAATCAATATTCTATAGCAACAGAATAGTAGTTAAGTTTGTTATTTAGTTAAGATAATCAGTCAAAATAGAACATGTATGATTCAATTTCCAGGTCAAAATCTACATTAAGAAAATCAAATAACAGGTTATGTTTTCTGATCAAGTTTTAGAGCATGAGCTCAGCAATAATTTTTACTTAACAATATTACACCCTGAAAATGTAAAGTGTTATCAGAACTTCAATTATCGACCTGATAAAGGGTGTAAATTGGAAGTTATTTATTCTAAATTCTGTGCATAAGGATCTTACTTTAGATAAGTAATAGTTTGATTTACATACCTGTGCAGACTCAGAATCTAATCCATTATAACCAAAATAATCAATTAATTAAAGATGTGTTACAGGCAACAGTATGAAGTGAAAAAATAATATATAATGTTTCTTTCAAGAGTCAGGTATCATGTCTAATTCTTCATAATTTGGAAATGCCATTTGAAAGCAATGCTCTATTTGTCAGAATAAAACTTGTGTTCTGACAAAAATATTCCTGTAAATCCCTTTACCATTGATAACAGTATTTTACATACACAGTTACAAGGTACATGGTTAACACATGTTCCTTAATACCCTGGTGCAGATCAATATATTCTTCTTCTTTTGGCTTTCTGTAGGGGATAATGATCTTTCGATTTCAGCTGGGTTTTATCGTGTTAGTTGCACCAACTTCACAAAGTACAACCCACAACAACACACACACACTTAAGGCCAATTTAGAAGTTCCAATTCTATGCATTCTTTGGTGTGGGAGAAAAGACGAGTAACCCTAGTTCCAATTGACAGGAACATCTACAGAAACACCAGGAGAATTGTACAGGAACTTTAGTGAGCCAGATAAATATATATATTTTAAACCTACAAATAAGCTATTTGAAACATTAAAATGTTACTTTTAAATTCTAATAATCTTAATCCAGTAAACCTAACATTCTACTGAGTATTTAATTCAATCTGAAGCCATAGAGCTGAAAATACAGTAATTCTCCTTCGTATTAACATGGTTATCCTGGAATCACCACCTTGACATCTATCTGTGCTTTCCTATAATGTCTTTCCTATTCCCACTAATTGGCTACTCAAGTGCGGGGCTCAGTAGCCAAACCTAGGTTACCTGGTCAGGGCTCCTTCTGCACCACAGCTGTCACATGCATAATTGGTGAGGTTCAATTGCTAGTAAAAGCCACTAATCTAAATAACTTATGAACATGGCAGTGTGTAATTATTAAACAGCCATCCACATGTCCTTGTGAATCAGCATGGGTTTTAGTCGGTCTATATCAGTTAATAGAACATATTATTCCATGAACCCCAACAAAAAATTTTTAAAGCCAAAAAAACCCAAAAAGTGACTACAACAAAAACAGTACTATTTAAAACCCACCTTGCCCTCCCAACACCCCCCTAACTAAACATATCAACTCTGAGATCGCACTGCAGTGGGGAAAAGGGCAAATCCCCAATGATGGCCAACTGTTTTTTTCCCCTGGGAAAAACTTTGATAAAATGATCATTCAGCAGTAAGATTTCTTTTAATTGGGCTCGACGAAGAGGCATTTGCAGAGTAGTGCAGTCGATTAACTGATAGAGACCTACTTTAGCCATGCGGTTCAATTTACTCTCATATACTCCACATATCATAGGTAAATTAGCACCAAATTGCTCACAGGTTTGTGTATTTGTGTTCATCTCCTATGATGGATTGGCACCTTATCCTGGATTATTTTCTCTACCTTGCATCAACAGAGTGCCAGGGTAGGTGCAGGCTCTAACCTGTAATAAGCAGGTAATCAGAGGCTGGATTAATGAAGGAAGGAATGACTGAATGAATGGCATGTACAAAAGTTCAATTAGCAGTAGCTAATGCAATTTATAACACAACAAGTCAGGGAGTTTTCTGGCAGTTACTAAAAAGGATTAAGGTTCTGAGTTGTTAATGAGCTGCTTTCTTTAGCCCAGGGTATAGGGTTCGATTCCTTCCACCATCATTTGCATACTGTGTGACTCTGGCCAAGTCACTTCATTAGGCAGGTCTCCTGGGTCACCACTAAAAGGGGATGCTTGTGTCTAATGGGCTCACTGGGTTAACAAATGCTGAATATAAAATGGTGTTTTTTTGTTTTGCTTTTTTATTAGACAAGAAACATCTTTATTAAATTATCACATATGACATTGGTAATCATATATTTATATAAATAAAAACAAACCATATTGCCATAATTTTAGTTGCAAACATTATAAATCACAAACCATATTGACATAATTTTAGTTGCAAACATTAAACATCTATCCAGTCATTGTCAGTCAAACATTACATAGCTCATTCAAATCCTGCCTTCTTTTAAACCTCGTTCCTCCTCTGCATGTATTGTTCCCACAATTAATATTTTTTATGTAATTTGCTCCTACACTTTTCTAAATATCCCAGTTCCATTTGTTTTTATCTCTGTTACTAAATTCACTAATTCCAGTACAGTTGGTTTAGCCTTTGATTTCTATTTTCTAGTAATTGCTTTTTTGGCAGCCACCATAGTTAGACTCACCAAGGCCTTACTATGTCTAGGCAATTTTGATTCTGTAAGATAGCTGAAAAACATCATTTCCTTAGCCACACCAATTTGCTCACTTAATATCTCTGACAGGGTACTCTGCAGGGCATCTTTAAAGTCTGCCAACTCATTACACACCCAGAAAATATGTCAGAATTACCTCTTTCTTCCCCATCACACCTCCAACATTTGTTGTCTACCTGGAGAAAAATTCTTTGGAGTCTACTTGTGGTATAAAAAAACCTATGGAAACACTGCTAAGCAAAGATTCTAAATCTTCTATACTTTGTTGCATATTTGGAAGACATGCATACATATATCTCCCAATTGTTTCTGTGTGAATTGCTTGCTCAGTTTCTCTTCCCAATCTTTTCTAACCTCCTCTGATTGATTCTTATAGTTATCATACAATATTTTGTATGCTCTACTAATTATTCCATTTTTAACAGCAGCTTCTATTCTAGATTCTACTAAAAATTCTACCAGTGCTGGTCTTTTACTTAGGATTCCCCTATATCTTACTCTTTGTCTATACTCTGATATCAATCCTCGATAGGGAAGGTGGTCTCTAGCCTGCAGTCCAAATACATTTTGGCCTCTTCCCATTCTATTAGGTTTCCTTCTCTAATTATTTGCTCCTAGTACCTTGGTTCTTTTGCCAGTTTTCTCCAATAAATTCCAACCCCTCTTGCCTATTGTCTGCATCCCTAATTGCAGTCTTCCCTATCAGAAGAATCTCCTTTCTTTAGTCCCATGTTAGCTTAGTTTTTAGAATACTTTCTGCTACTTTAGGAATATAATAGTTTGTATGGTTATTGCTGTTCTTCAGGATCTGCATCCAAAATCCCAGTCTCTCCTTTTTTCGTAAGCCACCCCCTCCCATTTCATCATTAACCCTTTCCACTTTGAATTATAAGTTTCTGCTTGTACTATGTATAGGAACCTTAACTGTGTAGCTCTGAAATTAAAATAG